>NC_134483.1:419389134-419519134 GCF_040206685.1 Ascaphus truei | reverse complement strand
AAATGAGCATACAGTAATATTTCCATTTGCTATTTGCCTTGCTATGGAGGGTTTTTGTCACTTTTTTACTCACATAACTTCACATATATATATATATATATATATATATATATATATATATATATATATGTGTATATACTGTATATATATATATATATACATATATATATATATATATATATATATATACATACATACAGTGGAAGTGTATTTACCTACACACTCACTCCACATTTCAGTAACATACATATACATCTAAATAATATTCACATATACACGTTTGCTATAAATGGAATTATTACAATTTTACATTATATACACGTGCAATGAATGGAATAAACACTGTAATAAGTTTGAAATCGCCTTTCCGAGCTGCTATGCATGGCTGATCCCTTTTCTCCAGCTTCCTTGAATGTACTCTATGAGGAAGATCATGTGACCAGATGCTAGTGCACGTTTAGAGGGAGGGAGGGCAGTGCTGACAAAGGGGTGTGCCTGGGTTTGTGACAGGACATGAAGGGGCTGTGCCTTAGCAAATGCTTGTTAAAATAGAATACAAGAAAATTGGTCTTTCAAAGTTGTTTTTTTAAAAACAGAAAATGCTAAAAGTATTATTTCTTACTACAGAACTGATTTATTAAAAAAACCACACATGCAGGATATTGACTGAACTGCAGCTTTAAGGCCAACATACAGGGGGGGGGGGGGGGGGCGGAAACAAATAAACAACTTATTAATGAAAGTTTTATCATTTGTGTCTTTTGCAAAAGAAAACATTTTTCTAAAAATCAAGATACAAGATACTTATTGTCAAACACTTATCAGGATACATCCATCAAAAGGACATATCTATGGAACATAAGGAAAATGAGAGCAATGGTGTACATACAGAATTTTGTTATCACTATTCCCACTCAATAGCATTGCTGTGCTTGCTACTGCTGTGGAGGTGAATGATATTAAACACCATTATAAATGTAACACATACATCCCCCACCCTCTGTGAGGTGATGTGACTACAGTGCGTGTGGTGCAATACCTGTGGCTCACAGGAGGTCTGAACCTCCGCTGCAGGGAGCCTGGGGTTTAGCCTGAGATGATGTTCGTCAGCGCCTCCACATGTAATGAATTCTACTATGTGGAATTGCCCGTTACAGGACCTATACATATATATACATACAGTATGTGCTCACACAATAACCACACTCTGGGTAACGTAAAATAACAGTTTACTATAGCAATATATATTGGCTACTGGTTACAGCTACCCGCCCGCCTTACACAGCCGTAACCACCCACCAACGTCCCAAACTCTTGTCCACAGTCCCCACAGTACCTTATGAGGCCCTCGGGCACTCAACCACCTTAGTGTCCACAAGGATATAGCCCACCCTTTATATGTGGCCAGCGCTGCCACTATACTGTGTGTGTTGGTGCACTTTGGGGAAGGTACCTGCCGGGTGTGTCCACACCCGGGCACACTGTGTCCTGCGACGGGGTTCACGGACCCAACTGTGCTTGGTATCTCCGGTGCATCCGTTCTTGCGGGGGAGAGTCTCCACGTGACGTGTCCACCTCAACGATAGGCTCTCAGGGGTGATCTGGTCCGAGACCACCAAGGATGCTGCCGCGTCCTTGCTGTGTCCCTCACTTATGCTGGTCCTACAGGGCCGTGTCCCTATCCTATGGGCCAGTCCCTGCAGCAACCACAAGCTGAGGGGAGTCGGGGCTTAGCTGGGGCCTGAGGGGGTCACTGGCCTAGTGCAGGGGCCACTGGCTCCCTGCACATTCAAACCCTACCTTTATCCTGTCCCTGCACCGACTGACGCGTGGTCCCAGCGCGCCAAATGTATCTATTCCCTGCAGCAGGGAATTCTAGAGCCCTATTGGCTGTCTGTGGGTCATCTGGTGCAATCTCCTTAAGCATCATGGGAGTAGTAGTTCCCCGTGGAGCCTTCTATCACTATTGCGCCTCATGCGCCTGTACTGCGCATGCGCTGCATCTCGCGCATGTGCAACGTAGTCCAAGATGGCGGTGCAACCACCACACACCTCCCGTCATACTCCCGGCACCCGCCGGACACTGTAGCACACCTCCAGCAGCAACCGTAGCCGTCGCGGAGGTAAGGGGACACTCACTGGGAGCCCAAGGGGGATCAGGGCCACACAAAATAAAAGCCTCCAAAGAAAATAACCATATGCCTGCAGCCGACTCTGCAAATTCCTACCACTAGCAAAGATGTGCTGCAGAACGACAGAGACATTTGTTCATAAACTATAACATTGAGCTATGATGATGTGCACAGGGAAATGTCAAAGAAATCACTCAGCTGGTAGCTTGATAGCTTTTAACAATGTAATGGAAGTTATATTATTTAGCTTCAAACCATTTCACTGGAGCAGTACAGTTTGTTTAGGCCCAATACAAATTTTAAAACAATATCTGGTAATGGAACATTACTACTTAGTAATACATGATACACTGCCACTAATTATGTGTGAAATCTCTCCTACAATAGAAATCATAAGAATAAATAAATAAAAGGATTTTTCTTTCTGAGAAAGTGTGTTACTTGAAGTAGGAGAGAGCAGTTCAATATGATGCATATATAAAGAAATAAAAACACATCATAGTGCAATAAATCTTAAATAATGAGGGTGTTTTTGTGAAGAGATAGCCTCGGAAGTGGGAACTTACATTTTCCCAGTGAAAATAAACATATCCCAAACTGTGGCAACAGGAGATGTAGGGGAATCCTATTCAATCTTCTCCTTAATGGATGTAGGATGATCGCACTCCCTATTGTGTAGATATGGCAACGTGGGGTTTAATGGGATGAAGCAGCCAACATAGTGCAATCCAGCAAAATTCGTAAACTTTATCAAGATAAAAAGACTATAAAATGCACACTAACATAGTGTCAGTTTTAACAAGGTACATACAAATAGTTGTCTGCTTTTAAGCTCTCACCACTCCCCTCACTCGGATCTCTCCGTCACGTCACTTCCGGTAGGGACGCACTTACCGTCCCAGATGTAGGAGGATCCTGGATGAAGCAAGGTAAGGGCAGAATGGAGCCAGCAGTCCACAGAGATTGACTCTACGCATTTCACTGGGGCAGCTTCGTCACGAGTCATGGATTGGCTTAAACTTCCTCCTCTTATATACCCCATTCAGCGATATGATAGGTCAACACTAAAATCCTCTTTTTAACAGATAAAACGGCACATTATGAATGAATTTCCAAATATCCTCTAAAGTTTCAGCACTCATTGACTATGGGAAAAATGCTCAAAACATAGTATATGCCAAAGAATAAAGAATTTCATGCAAGCACAAGATAATACAATATAACTTGGAGTGATGTTGCACAGGCAGGTAAATACAAGACCCTACAAAGGGGTGGTGAGGGGAAAAGGTATACACCGGGACAGGGAGAGGGGAAAACAATCAACAAGGTATGGGAGGGGGATGTGTGTCAACATATACGATGGGGGGGAAAGAGAAGGTAATCAGGGGGGCAACGTTTCGGGGGGGAAAAGCCTTCCTCAGGCCCATTCCCCTGGGTCCAGATGATTACGATAAAAAGAAACTAGTTAAAGCCTTTAAGAAGAAATTTACTAGAAAGAAAGAAAGAACAAGGTACTTCCCTTGACCCTGTTATCCCCAACCACCAGACCAGACCCCAGAAATCAAGCTATATGCCCCGCTGGACATGAGATAGAGAGAGAGAGAGAATTCACCAGTGCTGATAACCTGACGGTTTGATTATTTAACCAAACTATGTTGATACTCCTGCTGACTTGGACTTTACCATTGAATTTAGTCTCTGTGTGGATTACGCATATACTGTAGCTTGATTTCTGTGGGCTGCTCTGGTGGTTGGGGATAACAGGGTCAAGGGATGTACCTTGTGTTCCCTCTGGATCCAGGGGAACGGGCCTGAGGAAGGTTTTTTTCCCCCGAAAAGTTGCCCCCTGATTACTCTCTCTTCCCCCCCCCTCCCCATCGTATATGTTGACACACCCCCTCCCACATCTTGTTGATTGTTTTCCCCTCTCCCTGTCCCTGTGTATACCTTTTCCCCTCACCACCCCTTTGTAGGGTCTTGTATTTACCTGCCTGTGCAACATCACTCCAAGTTATATTGTATTATCTTGTGCTTGCATTAAATTCTTTATTCTTTGGCATATACTATGTTTTGAGCATTTTCCCATAGTCTGTGAGTGCTGGAACTTTAGAGGATATTTGGATATTGGTATTGGGGGGAATTTGGGTCCCCCCCTGGTTCCTTGTGCACCCTGCGCATTATCATTGTACCTAATTTTGGAGTGCTGTCTACCATTTCTGTTTTGTTATTCTGAGTGAATTATTCTAAGGAAATGTAATTTATCTATTAAATAGAATTGATGAACATGAAAATCGGAATCACACATGTTAAAAGATGTGGAAAACATCTCACACCTTCCAAAAATAATTGTTAAGGCATTTCATGGGGGATAAAAAAATAAAATATAAACAAATGTTTAATTGGGCCTATCCTAACTTTTCTCACAAATAGACTCGAGTGTTAGGGAAGAAAAGAGAGAATAAAATTAATTTAGTGATTGTCAAATGTCAACAAATACAAATGAAATTATATAATATACTATATATAAGATGTGTATGTGTAGGCTTGCGTTTCTCTAATATACTTTAGTTACAGCTCCGGTTTTCACCATGGCGCTGTCGCGACGCCAGCATTAAATACGGGACTGGTGCACGTCACCCATTGGTGCCTGAGGCATCCCATTAAGGTAAGGCTGGGTGATTGGCTATCTTTCAGGTGGAGGTGGGTGTGTTTTTTGTTAAGCTATGCTTATTGGTTCTTCATGTATTGCCAACAGCTGTTTTTACTGATTAGATGTCTGATGATTGATGTAGTTTTTATGTTGCACTGGGTGTTGTGGTATATAAGGATTCGCACGGGCACTTGACCATTGCATGACCCCGAGGACGTCCCGTTACGGTGACCGAAACGTTGGTTGCAGTGCCCCTTCTGTTTTTATACAGTTTACGCTTTGAATTCAACTTACAGTGTGCTGTCTCCTTTTATCGGATGTCCCTCTGGTAATTATTTTTTCATATTATGCATATGGGATAAGCATCTGTACTCTGCCTGGGTTTTTGTGGGCCAACTGCTTCTCTCTACATATATATATATAACATTATATATATTTATATATATATATATATATATTGTGACAAACGCCCCTCTTTTGTAGTGCTGACGTCTGTCTGGGTTCTTCCCGACACAGTCTTCTAGGGTTAATTATACAACAAACAGGATCAGGCAAAGTATTATGCTGCTTAACTCAGGCTTCTGCCTGCTTTATTTTCATCCAAGTAAGGTACTGCAGCTTTAACATGTGAAGGTTAGAGGTACTCAGATACTTTCATTCAGCAGTTCACATATTTCAGTGTTACCATATTTCCCACACTGTTATTTCAAGAAATAAAACCAAAATCATATAAGCAAAATCCTATCCCTTTCAGGGATCTAACTACACATCAGAATTAGTCTCTCTAACAGCTGCTGGCCAACTAAACTGGTTCCCCAGCTTAAAACAATGCTCTTTCATTTAGGAACACAAGATACAGCACAGTCTTTTAGCAACAGCAGTAACCATTTGTTTTGTCTTATCTGTTCGTGGAGTCCAGGCAAATCCTCTGGTACTGTGATACGTGGAGGGGCCGTCAACCCCGATACTGGATGCAGGGGAGCAGCGATACCCCCAGCCTCCAGGCTCCAAGGAGAGAGAGTGAAATGCAAAACCTCTCTGCTCTAAATACCTATGCATGTGATTAGAAGAGCAGGTGAGGGAGAACTAGAGCCATTGTAATCTGTGGTCTGGATTTTCCATCCAGCTGCCTGAGTTAATGTGAAGCTGTGGAACGGATCATTTTTAGCTATTCCTGCACTTTCTGCTCTAAAATGGGGCAGAAAGCTGCCTAACATCTTTGGACTATGTCACATATCCCCCTCCCCAGCTCACACCTACTGGGGTGAGCGGCCATGGACCTCACTGGGGTGAGCGTCCTACCTGAAATACTTGAGCTAACTCCTCAGTACAACATTAAGTATTCACATGATACGAATATGAACTTTTTCCATGGCAATTATGGACAATAGGTTTCGTCATAAGAGACTATACTTGGCAAACATATTTTGTTGCTCTCTATTAGGGAACTATTTTGAAAAATAAGTGTCTAGCACACATTCTTACAACCCAGGATATGCTAAATATATTCACAAAACCAAACAATTTCTATTATCTCCCTGGGTTTTTCTACTGTAGAATATGAACCTCATTATATATTTACCAACCGAAAGGGCCATCAACCCTGTATATTAATTTGTAGTTTAGCTACATTTTCAACACAGAGAACCAATATAACACTGTAACATTGACAAAATGCTTATTCTAGAGGCCTAATATACCTTAACTACAATAGCTTATTTGCATAGTTAAGTGTCCGTGACATAGTCCACACGTGTAATAACAAAAAAAATATCGGTCAATTCCCCAAACACATTTTTTTTTTCTTTGACTTCCAGTCCATTACATTTCCTGACTTTATTTTATAGGCCGCTGCAAACTGCAAATGACTGGACTGTTTCTTTAGCTTCTGACGGAACTCTGGGGCCGGATAGTCTTTGTCTTTATATTGTGGCCCAGAGTGGCGAGATCCGGAAAAATTCAAGGCCAGCGTTGACCTTCGTCGCTTTTGATTTGCGACCTTTGAACCTTTATGGTACTTAGAAGATGAAGCACTGATTACCTGGAGCACCTTCACCTTGATGGGGCTCTCACTAACTCCGGCTGTACCCTGTGGTATTTTACCTTTGCAGCCGGCAGGCATGTAGTCTTGGACCTCTCTTTCCTGAGGTCTACATTTATTCAGGCGGAAGTACCGCTGGATAACCAGTGACGCATTTCTCAGGGTTTGATAGCGAATCCTGTTCTGTGTCATCCTAGTCAGAGACTGGATTTTTATAGTTGCTCTTTTCATAATGAGGAACCTGTTTCGTACCATGCGGGCACGGTAAAATGATTGAAGAACACAGGCTGCTTTATTCCGGTGATTGAACCGACGAATTTTCATCCCTCTGTAGGCAGCCTGTAGGATGATAGTTGCGGCGCGTTTACGCCGATAATTTTCTCTTTCCCTTCTTCCTTGGACAAGAGCTTTGCAGTGCTTCTGAATTATTCTAATGCTTTTCTCCTTTTTCAAAATGTTAAGTTCCTCCACGAGAGAATTCTGTTTTGTGCATACATGTCGCAATTCTGTTCTCAGAGCGTCCATTTCTTCCTGGTGCTGGCTCTGAGTGTGCATCAGTGCTTCCTGCACTTCTAATTTTTCCTGAGTCAACTGTTTCTTTATTTTTTCTGCTTGGTCAGTCAAATCTGAATTTTCCAATTTCAGAGTCTCATTTTCTTGCTTTACAGTCTCTAACTCACTTAGGGCATTCTCATGGGTTTGCTTCAACATTCCCAGCTCTGTGTTCAGACCGTGGCCCTCCAGGCGTAAGTGTTGCACCTCTGTGCTGAGCGCATGAACCTCTTGTAGAGCCTTCCCGTATTTCTGTTTTAGGATAGCAATCAATTTGTCAGACTTAATCTGTTTTCCATCCATGGTGGCAATTACGGTGTTGGCCTTTTCCAGATTAGTCGTCACCTCTTCCAGCTCACTCCGTAAGAGAGACTCTGTTTTCTTCAAAGCCTCGTGCTCTTGTAAAGCTGGGAGTATACACCTCTGTAACTTGGCGTTCGCTTCTCGCTCCTTGTTCCAACATTCTCGCACCTTATTGTTAGATTCTTTCTCCTTCTTCCAACATTCTCGCTCCTTCATCAATCCCTGCCGCAGGACTTCATAATCATGGCGGGCAGCTTGGAGTGCAGAAACCAAAGCCTCTTTATCCTGGTTCAAGGATTCAGCTTCCCTTTGCTCCTCCTTTTCCTTTGCCACTGTTCCCGTGACAATTCTGCTGGTCACTCCGGTATGCAGCACATCTCGGCGCCTTTCTGACGCATGTGCTGACAGCGCAGGTTCAAGTGGCTCGGTCACTTCCCCTGTGACTTGAGGAACCGTTTTCTTTTTCTTCTTCTTTCTTTTTGCTTTATTAGCTCCAGAGATATCAGTGGTACTGGGCACACACTCACTGGTATCAGCTTCCACATCTTGCTTGCACTCACAGGGCATTGCTTGCTTTTGCAGCTGTTTGTCTTTGAAAATTTTGGGACACACATCTTCCATGTGACCTACTTCATGACAGGCCCAGCATACTAAATTCATCTGTGGGTACGGCTCTCCTCCAGGGGCCACATACGAGTCGTCGTCATCATCATCGTATGGCCTGAAGGGACACTGTTTTTCAAGATTACGTGCATTGCAAAACAAACATTCCACGTCGGCCATTTTATAAACCCGGCAGAGACAATTTGCTAGCTGCAATTTCACTCACTTCAGCAACTTACATACAGCACTTGCTAGCTGCAAATTCATTCACTTCAGCAAAAGGCATTAGCTTTACAAACAGCACTGGCTAGATGCAATTTTTTTTTTTTTTTCTTCAGCAAAACATTTTGGTTTTCTGTTTGGGTTCAAGGTGCTATTGCATCCACACTTCGCACATTCTCTGTGTATGCTAGAAGCACAACTGATATACACAGTGGGACAGACTTCACTCATAGCATCTGTACTTTAGTTCAGCTGGGCGGCCATTTTAAACCCCCGCATTTATTTGCAAACCCACAGACTTTTTAGTGTCGACCCGCATTCTCCACCATATGTGACAAACGCCCCTCTTTTGTAGTGCTGACGTCTGTCTGGGTTCTTCCCGACACAGTCTTCTAGGGTTAATTATACAACAAACAGGATCAGGCAAAGTATTATGCTGCTTAACTCAGGCTTCTGCCTGCTTTATTTTCATCCAAGTAAGGTACTGCAGCTTTAACATGTGAAGGTTAGAGGTACTCAGATACTTTCATTCAGCAGTTCACATATTTCAGTGTTACCATATTTCCCACACTGTTATTTCAAGAAATAAAACCAAAATCATATAAGCAAAATCCTATCCCTTTCAGGGATCTAACTACACATCAGAATTAGTCTCTCTAACAGCTGCTGGCCAACTAAACTGGTTCCCCAGCTTAAAACAATGCTCTTTCATTTAGGAACACAAGATACAGCACAGTCTTTTAGCAACAGCAGTAACCATTTGTTTTGTCTTATCTGTTCGTGGAGTCCAGGCAAATCCTCTGGTACTGTGATACGTGGAGGGGCCGTCAACCCCGATACTGGATGCAGGGGAGCAGCGATACCCCCAGCCTCCAGGCTCCAAGGAGAGAGAGTGAAATGCAAAACCTCTCTGCTCTAAATACCTGTGCATGTGATTAGAAGAGCAGGTGAGGGAGAACTAGAGCCATTGTAATCTGTGGTCTGGATTTTCCATCCAGCTGCCTGAGTTAATGTGAAGCTGTGGAACGGATCATTTTTAGCTATTCCTGCACTTTCTGCTCTAAAATGGGGCAGAAAGCTGCCTAACATCTTTGGACTATGTCACAATATATATATATGTCATGGGAGACCAATGCTTTTAACACCAAAATACCCGGATCCTTTGATTGAGCAAAACGTGAGATAAAATAAATTGTAATTTATTTACACGAGAAACACACATAGCTTGATTTACAAAATAACACGAATAAACACTTACTGGAATGGGGCAAAACTAAATAAAATGTCCACGGAACGAACTTCACAAAAGTAAAGTCTCCAGGCACACAATTCCCAGGAGCGGGGTTGGTGCGCAAATAGAGCCGTGAGACAGTCCTTGGCTAAGGACTCTGCATGCGACCCCTGTTTCTCTGCCGAAAGTAATCTTTTTTTTCTGTCCTTGCTGGATTAGTTTGCAAATCCTTAGTTCTAATGAACTCTTGAAGCAGGGTACAATCCTTAGTTACGATAGAATAGTCTTTGTAACGCACAATGTTTCTTAGATGAATCTACCGTTCCCACTGACTGCACAGCCTTATAAAACTATTCAAGCCTATATGTACTATGTTAAGCCAATCTCGGCATGGAAACCAAATATCAACCCTATGGCAGAGTTGCCAACAGTTCCTGCAGCAGGGCAAGGGGCTTCATGGTATGCCAAGGGTCATGCGCTAACCTCACACCTGAGCCCCTTAGCATACCTAACCAAGCCTCCTTCTCTGGCAGCAGAATGTCTACCTCTGTCCCGGACATCTGGACATCTGCTGGGCAAACTGTTTATAATACATCCTTCTAAAGTAACACTGTGATCTGTCACTGTCTTTGTTAAGTCCGGACTTCTGCCGACAGCAGCAGGGTGCCTCAGAAGTCCGCACTTAAGGTATGCATGATTCACTCTCAGGAATTGCCGGTCATACACTGTACTTGTGAATTCCCAATGTATCCGCTGCCCCGCCTGTCTGAATGTTAATTTCTTTACTCATAACTTTAATGCACTAAAAAGAGAGGAACTTTCATGCATGACTTTGTATCAAAGTTAATAATAAGGAAAACATAACTGCTTTACAATTTGTACACCAGCAGCATGCACACCAAATTTCATAGCTCTCGCGTACTCCTAACCTAAGTTAGCTCCCTGCTTCTGAGCTGTGTGAAAAAGCGGCTGGAGTTAAAACCCTTTTTTCGCTTTGCGGTTTGGCAGTGAAACATTGTTGCAATACTCGGAACTAATACATTACTGTGACCGCACTCATACAATGTAACTTAGTATAATACATGTGGTCCCCTTATTCCTAGCAGGATACACACAGACAATTCTAACGCATTTAGAGGCTTGAAGCCAGCAGTGGGCTGCAGAGCTGACACTTCACATTTACAATATGACTCAGGGGCCCCCAGCCGGGCATAATACCTTTATTTACTGGCCTGGGTACACATTCACCGTCACAATAAAAGCATCTAAAAATGCATATAAAAATACATTTTAAGATACATATGAAAAATATATATTAAAAAGTGTGTGTATATATATATATATATATATATATATATATATATACACATACATTTACGTCTGATGTGCGATGCGCTTTCGGACCAGTGGGCGTAGGGAGGATGTATTCCTATAAAGTACACCTAGTTTGGCATAGGTTCTGGATGTCAGGGTATCAATGTGCAACCCAAATATTTAATGGGAGTCAAACCATATGCCCAGACATTTGAAACTTGTGACAGGGGCTAGGGTGGTATTAACATTGATCTGAAGCTCCCCCAATGGTAGCTTTAGAAGAATAGCCTTTGTCCCAAATACCATTGTTACAGTCTTGTCAGTAATTAAAAACAGTTTATTTTGGGAAATCCAGTTTACGAATCTCAAAAAATCAGATTGAAGTATGTGTTCAAGGTCAGAGAGGCTAGGGCTCTGTGCATATCGGATTGTGTCATCTGCATACATGTGTATTGAAGCTCCCTTACAAGCTGTAGGAATATCATTGATGAAGACTGACAAGAGTAGGGGCCCCAGGATAGAGCCATGCGGGACACCACAGGTGATGTCCATGGAGATTGAGCTAGAACCTGAGATAGACACATGTTGGGATCTACTCGAAAAGTATAAGTGAGACCAGTTTACAGCATGTTTCCCTATTCCTGAGCACTGAAGTTTGTTTAGCTAGATAGCCTGCTGAACAGTATCAAAAGCTTTTGCAAAATCTAGGAATACTGTATAGCACCAGTAAGTTGTCCCAATTTCATTCCTCCCTGGGTAGATAAAATGGTTGCTGCAATTGACGCACTTTAAGAAAAACACAGTTGCCATGGTAACAGCCAATCCCAGTGAAATAATAATAGGTGAATTGTTTTCTTTGATTCATATGGGTCTATGTTTGCATTAGTAATTCACCAAACATTGATACATTGCCCCATAAAAGTCCTCAGGCAATAATGAATGTTGCTGCCAGATCCACAAAGGATTTAATATGCAGTTGCATATGTCACTTGAAGAAAAGCAGTAGACTGAGAACTTGTAGTTTCTGCCACTGATGGTGAACGTTGTTGTGAAGGACGTGTCCCTCTTGCCTTGTGGTGGCGTGTTAGAGTCAGGTGCAACTGTTTTCTAGTGGGACTGATGCTACAACATATTTTTCTGCTGTGCTCTTGATTCTGGATTCATATTGTGACGATGCACCATGCATTCTGTACTTAGTGTCCTCATTGAGATAGTTTCAGCACCACCCTCTGCTTCTCATCCCCCTTTACTCATACTTACTCAATTATTTCCTGACCTCTTCACTTAACCTTTCTCTGAGTTGAGGAAGAAAGGGGCACAAGGCAATGTTCAGCTGGGATATGCCATTGTGCCGTCTCAAATGTTACAGAGTGCCAGAGTTGGCAAATTTGCCGAAGGTATCACCATCACTGAATTATGCGCTGACCCCAAGAAGTGAAAGAATTAAAACTCTCTACCATTTTAAATGTCTTTATGTTACTATTGTTTACATTTCTATTGCAACGACGAGAAAATAAAAACTAAAATACCCATATTCTGATCCAGTGCCTTAGTAATCATTTCTAGAGTGAATTTGGGCTCTGTTTTCACTCGTTTCTGCACAATGTTTTTTTTTTTTTTTGCATTTCTGTAGCAAACAGAACAGAAAGAACAGGATAGGTGCCAAGGTCTGAACTCGATGACACATCCTTCATCCGTCAAAAAAATTATGTTATCAAATAAACGGGACGGCTTCTCAGATTACTTGACTCTATAACTAGCCTAAAACTAAATCCCACATTTTATATGCGGGGTTAACACCTCATTGGGGAAACGTTAAGGTCCACTTGTTTGAATGGAAGGTAATGCTGCACTAACGAGACATTAACTGCAGTATTTTAAATAGTGGCCTAGGAAGGCTTAGGCCTGGGACATAGTACAGTAGGCCGTGCTGAGCCGCGTTGAGCAGATGCACTTACCCCTGCATTGGTCATCAGCACGGCTTTAGCAGCCGCTTCCGCAAGCGTGCGGAGGCTCAGATATTGTGAGGACAGGCAAATTTAAAATTTGCCGCTCAGGGGAGCGGAGGAGCGGTCACGTGACCGCTCACATCCAATGGTAGCGAGGGACTAGCCCCGCCTCCCACCACGCCTCCACCCCGCCTCCAAAGCGCACTCACTGCCTCACCTGCCAGGATACAAAAAAGCTCCAGTTTGAGTAGGCGAGGCAGAGCAGGAGCGCGGATCAGCGTGGCCCGAGGCACCATGCCCGAGGCCTTAAGTTACCATGTTATTACTCATTATGTCTGCCGCTAATACTAAGGGCCTTATTCTATGTCCACTGAAGCCGCTTTTTGGGATGCTTTCAGCCAAAAGTCCCCAGTGACTTTATTGGCGATTTTTGTCTGACAACATCGGTGGATATAGAATGTCACGCAAGGTGCAGAAAATGACTACTATTTTCCTACAGCTGTCACTACACTGCCCTTATAACAGTGGTCTTTGTGCCACTAGTTGTTTATGTCGCCTATTCCAATACGTTATTCTATTAATAGCCCCAAACATCAGTGGGAGATCTAACCTGGGTGAGTGATACCGGCCACAGAATACAAGTACAATATTCACAGGCATTTTTAGTTACATTGCAAAGGTAACTAAAGCTAATATTTAAAAAAAATAGGTTGATTGATAAGTATGGAAATGAATAATTGTATACACCTATACAACAATAAATGTACTTTATGTGGGTGGTACATAATTAAAGAAGCAGCATATTCATGCAATTGGTTAAAAAAAAATGATGGTTTTTTTTCTCGAAGTCCGCTGATTTCAGGTGTAACCCCATGTGATACCCTCGCAGGTTCCTCCCCATGTGCTATGGACATGTGACTGTTGATGGACATAAAATCAGCCAATGATAAAGTCTGTGGAAGAGGTGGAACTAAGAGGGAGAGGGGCCTTTAAGAGAGGCAGGTATGACACATGTACAGTAGAGCAGATCTGCTCAAGCCTGAATGCCTTGAGGTTCGATTGATAGCAACCAGGGGCCAGTCTGTGTCCCGATGATATAGAGCCAAGAGCTGCCAAAGGGAGAGCAGTACATTGTGGCGAGAGACCCCAGCGGATACACGTTGGGGAGCTACACAGAGCATCGATCGCTGTCAAAGGTGACCCTCAGCGGATGCAATTAAAGTGCACCTTTGTGAAGTACATGTCCGCAATACTTTAGTCCACTAAGATGGCACCATCACAAAGCCAATATACCTAGGATTGGGTGGCTCACTCTCAAATGACACTGATACTGTACACACCTGCGCAGCGTTATTGTTATGTGTTATAATATAAGTCGGCTGTATGCTGAGTGTAGTGATCCTTTGCTGAGGATCACGAGGTTCTTGAGATTGGATATTGATTATATAAAAGCAGTTGTACCACACACACTGTGTACTTAATTGCTGCCGTCTGACCGTAGGCCACGTGTGGCATATTAAGTAGCCATAATGAACTCAGGCCTCCACCTCAGCACCAGGTATCAGTCTGGGGCCTAGAAGTAAGAGGGACTGCACAGGTATATCAGCTACTTATGTTTATCTGTTTGATGGCTTTATAATTATGAACAAAACAAAGACAACAATACACCTCTCGTTTTAAGGACTGACAATCTGTCTGATATTAGATAAAGATTGTAAGAAAAAAAATCCATACTTTTATTTGCAATGGAAAAGTTAAAAGTTGAATCAATTATCTAAAAATACTTATACTTATTTTTAATGTGTTAATCAGTTCACTTTACTCTTTTTAACATGTCATCGTCATTGGTAACCAAACCCAAACCATGTTCTTCTATACTCATAGGAAAGCTTTGCCTTATATATTATATTAAAGATGGAGCAAATCTGTTACAATTTAATATTCCATCACTTCTCCTACATTACCAGTGAGTCTGCCTCATTAATGTGTTTAGTAGATATAATATGGATCGGTAAAGGTATGATTACCATTCTCACCACATGGTTTTATGTAGGTGTGTCTGTATGTTGTCAACATTATAAACAATATGACTCAGATGTTAGCTTCCAAGGAATAAAATCAGTGGGGTTCTGGGTCACAACATAGCATTTAACCCTTTCAGTGCAAGTAGACACAGTGACAACTTACTCTGCAAGCGCCTTGCTATCTAGCAAATAAAGGGTTCATTAAAAAGTGAGAGTACATTGAAGTCTATGAAGGCTTATGTTAACAAATGAAAAAGACGAACTACTAATCAGTGGGAGTTGACAAGTCTGATGACTGCCTGCATGTACTTTTAACTAATTTAGATACAACACAAATTCAAATACAGACATTTGTTTCTATGTGCTCTGGTATAACGCTCTGCTCTCAATAATTAGCAACGTTTTGATCTCATTAAAGATAACATCCAGAGCATTTGTACAGACCAGTGTTTTTCAACCAGGGTTTCTCTGAACCCTTGGGTTCCCTGCAATATTCTGGTAATTTGAAGATTGTATCAAACACAGAAGAATTTACAATGCATTTGATTGCAGACACACTATTAGAGAGGGGTGGGGGTTCCTCGGAATTTCACTTAGAGCTCCATAACCAAAAAAAGGTTGGAAACCATTAGTATAGATGCTGTAGCATCGAGTTTGAGATTAAATGTCCCCATCACACATATTTGGGTACATAGTACAACTGTTGTACCCTCAGGTCATCATTATCTCTGTTTGTGTTTTCCAGGGGTAGGGTTATATTTGTAATATTTAATTTTGATGCAGCCTGCTCCCCCCTGCCTACGTAACCTTTCCCCTACTTCCCATCACATCCAGCAAGCTCTGTGCGCTCCTCCCTCTGCTCAGGGAAACCCTGTCCGGGCGCTACCATCCCTCCGAAGAGGGGGGGGCGGGGACCGTCGAGCGCACCGTATAGTAAACCTATATCCTCAACCCTACAGTACGTCGGCCTCTGACATCATGATTACATCTACTAACTTAACACAACATCAAATGCAGTGTTTGCATCTCGCTATTTAGTAAATGTGTAGTCTTTTATTCTGATAACACCCCCGCTGCAATAGTGAACCCTCCCGGGGTTTTTTTGTGTGGACGTCAGTGTGTTTGTGATGTAACACCCTGTGGTGTGCTTATGCTGTAACACCCTGTGTGTGAGCCTGGGGGAGAGGCTCAGATGCTAATAAGCCGGTATCGGAAGAGGAGAGCTGCACATCTACTGGCGCAAACCTTCATTTATATTGCTATATTTATTAGCATAGTGAACTTCATTAGCCGTTCTGCTTAATCCCATCAGGCATTATTGTTGGGCAAAATCGGTCAATCATCAGATTGAGTCAGGCACCACATTATTTGACAGCCAGCTCCCCCGGCCTGGTTATCTATATATATATATGTGTATGTAGTGGCTCTTCCCCCGGTTCTGTGTGTATACGCGGGATGTATCAGAGCCCGGTGAGCAGGCTGTGTTCGGCGCTGAGAGACGTGTCCGCTCTGTGCGCCTCCTCTCTGCGGCAGCAGCCGCACCACTCCCCGGTGAGGAGGAGGGCTCTCCCTCAGCCCGTGCTGGGCTCTCTGGCTGGGCTTGGTTGCTGTCACAGCCTGGCGGGCTGGATCGGGGACGGACAAGCCAAAGCGGTTCCGAGCAGCGGGACAGCACCCGCAGCGGCGCCTGCAGTAGGAGCAGCGGGGACCGGCGCCAGGTCGGCTTCTAGAGCAGGTGAGTGATCATAAAGTAGAACGTTCGTGTTGAGGTGGGTAGAATGTTCAACACCGGGGTTCCAAGTGGAACGTTCGTTTTTAAGTGGACATAATGTTCAGGGCTTCGGGGTTCTAAATGTAATGTTGGTGTTTGAGTGGCATCCTTGTCCAGCAACTCGGTGATGTAAGGGCCGTAGGTTTGAAGCGTGGATCATCTTATGCAACAATGATTTGATGTGGGGGCGTGGTGAGTCACTGGTGCATGAATGAGCTGCAGAGAGAATAAGATACTCAAAGCCCACAAACCCAAGAGACTCATTCCGAATTTCATGTCTGAAGTGAAATTGCAGGCTACTTTACAGCCTCCTGTTTCCTCCTACAAACTATTACCCATGTATTCAGCATAACCTCATCAGTACCGAAAAGGCCGACCGTTCACCTCGCACTTCCCTTCAGGCATCACGGGTAACTAAGGGGTCAATTTTCTCCTTTACCTTATCTCCTTGTCTCCTTTACGTTCTCAACCTGTTTATTGTGCAGTTCTCTTTTCAACAATGGCTTCAAACCTTCTTTTTTGGGGGTTGAGGAACCCTATAAGTATATTGTGAAATTCGGCGAAACCCCAAACCCCGTCTAATAGCGTGTCTGAGATCAGCTGTATTGTAAGGAACCCCAACCCAGTCTAATAGCGTGTCTGAGATCAGCTGTATTGTAAGGAACCCCAACCCTCTCTAATAGTGTGAGTTCAGATGCATTGTAGATTCTAATGTAATTGTTACAATTTTCAAAGGACCTGACAATTGCACAGGTATAATAACCCTGGTTGAAAAACACATTCCTTCCCGATCAGTCACAGCAATGTTACTAGATCAACCAATCGTGTTGCAGGATGTCAGATGCTGAGCACACAGTTCAAAGGTGCTGAGATTCCAGCTATATGACAAGATAGGGCTGGCTCCTGTTTCCTCTGTATATGTGCAAGATTCGAAAAACTTTACTTGCCTACGCTCGACCACGACGGGATGCTAGTCGTCTATTGTGGAGGTTGGCGTAGAAAAGACGGCGCAGGCGCTGAAGAATTTGTGCGCTATGCAAGACATTATGGGGCACGACTTCGGAAAGCAGAACAGTGATTGACAGCAACGTTTTCAGAGAGGTTCTTCAGCACCAAACATCACACACTATTTTCCACTCATCCTGAGCAAGTGGGGTTTTTTTGGGGGGGGGAGTTAAGACCTGTATACACACACACAATTATATTTAAATATACATTTGTATGCGAACACACATACTGTGACAGATATAGACATATTGCACTCAGATGCACTGTTCATTCAAATATATTAATTCATTCAGATTCATACATATGGTCATATGCACTCAAACACGAACACATGACACAAATTCAGTGCTCACACATGCATTCCTAAATGTAAAAAAATATTACATATACCTCTATTTGGCAAGTATTTAAGAAAGCGCGATGTGGGTATCACACCATTCTGGCAGTAACCGGCACTGGCTTCAATGTATGTTATTGCCAGAATGGACACAATACCCCGCATCGCATTTTGATTATTCTCTGCCTCTGTAACACGAGTACATCCCAATGGGAAAGCTGGGGCCTAGAGATGGCAAGAAGTCTGTACAGTTCAGAGCATAATGGAACGTGTAGTTTTACATTTACTGGGACAGTGTTTGGTAGGTGAGGAGAAGATATGACCCTGCCCTGATGTGCCTCTGCTTCTTAGTTTGTATATTTCCCCCCCCGATCTCCTGCGTGTCTGGCAAAAGAAAATGCAGGAGACAGAGTGGCAAGTGAGTTTTGGTTTGCCAAGGAAACCCCCTTTGGCTCTGGCCTTGAAGCCCGGTATTTACCGGTCTTATCTTTCTGTTTGGGTGACCTTGCATCAGCACTGTGATGGTACTAAATGTGACGTCTTCCTAACCAGTTTCTGCAAAATCACGTGTGTTTACCATACACTGTGTACACATTGACACATCCTATCTGTCAGAAGACTATTGTCCCTTTTGTTTATATTAACATTAATTTAAATACTAGTCTCATATGTGGGTAAAGAACATACGTCTTCCTATGCATTAGCTTACTGTGAAAAGACTTGTCATCCTCCCTTTTTCATATATATAAAAATGATAATCTTTACCCTATTAAACGTGTCACTGGTATTGGGTAACTTTTGCTCCCAGGTGAGACTACCCCTTTAAGCAAATATTTCCGAAATACAACATTTCGGCGTAACCCTTTTTTTTCTGCCAGGGGCAGCAGCACTGCACTGCAATGTTTTGTTAGTAGCCCTGGCAGAAAAGTGAAATAGCCAAGAAACCTTACGCACGAACAATAAGGGAGGGTAGGTGTTTGTCATAACATGTTTGCAAAGTTCTCTGAAGATGGCTTTTAAGTATGACCAAGTATACGTGCATAACCAATACCTGTTAGTGATGGGCAAACACTTAATCACTAGGGGCTTATAATTGTCTGTTAGTTTGTCAGTGAAGGGAGGGAGACCAATAAAAGTTGCATTCAATTTAATGCAAAAGGTCATTTTAATGACTGACAGTCATACAGCATCCAACTTTTCGGTGACTAGAACCTTCATCAGGATGTACCAGGGAATGATGAAGGTGCTAGTCACTGAAACGTTGGATGCTGTATGACTTTCAGTCATTAAAATCACCTTTTTGCATTAATTTGACTGCATCTTTTATTGGTGGGCTTGGCTCCCTCCCTTATGCCTCATACTTTGTTACCCTGACCAGGTTCTTTTGCCTGTAGCACCCATATTTTACTTGGCTCTTGTTTTTTTTTGTCCTCGCTGTTTTGAGGCATCCCAAGTTACATTGAACCTGATTACTTTGTGTTTAGTTTGTCAGTGAAAACATTAAAATCACTATAAATCACTCAAATTGTAAGTGTACGGTTCTGTAGGAAAAAAATACTTTACATTACGACAAGAATATACCAAGGCCCTTGGCAGTTTTATATAGATCTTCCTCACAGTATTAATAATAATGATAATAGCATGTTCTTGTATAGCGTTGCTAGTTTTACGTAGCGCCTTACAGACACAGTCCCGTGGAACTTACAATCTGTTTTTGGTGCCTGAGGCACAGGGAGATAAAGTGACTTACCCAAGATCACAAAGAGCCGACACCAGGAATTGAACCAGTGCCAGTCAGTGGGTTACTCACTGAGCCGCTCCTTCTCTCAGTATTGGTGTATGTCATTATCTCGTATTGCAATACATTGAAAAGCTAATAAAATACCTAGTTGTTACACTATTTACAATTTACAATTCATATTACAATAGCAACCTTTATAATTCTTGAATAAGGACTGATGGGTTTTTTCCCCCATGGCCATCTCTTCTTGCGTTCGGCTGGTTAAGTGATGATTAATATAATTGTAACTTGGCAACTGAGGTTCTCCATGATGCAATCTTTATTTATTTTTAGCGAGGGGAGTTAAAGCCAGTGCAGTGCTTCAGTTATTATCATACAGACTTTGTAGAAGACAAACTAGGAGAGAGAGAACCCTGTTGGTAGCACTCTATCACCAGCTTGGATGATTTCTGATAAATGTTACATTTTAATTGAACCAAGGATAAAATAATGGGCATTAAAAAATATATTCAATGACACATTCAATTTAGTAGACGTAATTATTGGACCGTAGGGAAGCGTATTGGATTTTTATTCTTCAAACGCGCTTCCCTATGGGTTTAAACATTGATTGGCAATTGATTCATTTCTTGTAGGCATACATTACTTTTGAACCAAGATATTCCTTATTCATTAACAAGTTTTGTTATTCATATCTTTATATATATATATTTTTGGTTTTTCTCTTCTTTTCCTTATGTTTTTTCTGTTTCTTACATTATATACAATTGTTTTCATTCAATTTTATTTATTTGCCATTACCTGATATTCGTAAATAGTTACTCCATTGTTTATTCAATATTACCATAGTGTTACATTGGTTTTTATTATCAGCTATCTGTGCTTCTTTTGTTTTTAATTGTATTATTTTTTAACATTATTATTTTAAACATTTTTTGGGCTCATATATATTTTATAATGTTTTCCTTTTTTCTTTTTTCCTTCATTATCTTTATGGGATATAGAGGATCTTTAGTTATTATTTTCATTTATTGTGGTTTCAGTATCCTTTTTGTCCTATCGCAGCCATTGTATGTATTTGCCCTCACTTGTTTTGGCCTCTTGCTTGCATAGACACTTCCGCCCTTAGACGGCGCGGTGTCGCTCTGCGCATGCGCAATGACGCGCATTGCGTCATGATGTCATCGCGCTGCCGTTTTGGCGCGAATTGCTTGCAGGTAAGAGGGTATTTAATGGGTGGTGTTACATTGTATATTTATCCTTGATAAAGAACGCTGTGACGTTCGAAACGCGTTGGATGGGTCTCATGACACATTAAAGTACCCTTTTATTTATTTTTGACTCTGGGTCCTTCCTGCTCCATTTGGTTTGTGCGCTCCTCCCAATTTTTTCACTTCTGCAATAATCATTGGAAGCTGCACAGCCTGTCAGCAACACCAAGGATGTGTGAGTACTTGCATCAACTTAGGGGAACCTGCCAATGAGACTGATAGTGGGTGGGCTTGTCCTACCCACCACCTGTCTTCAGGAGGATAGTACCCATTATTGGTTGTTATATCATCACTATTACTATTTGTGATTACGGATTCCTTTGGATGGTGGTTTTGGCATCATAATATATATTGCCCTGGCATTGGAGCGCCTTTGCCACTTTTTCTATATTGTTATAACCGTGCTTGAAAATGAGAGGCGACTCTAAATGTGTTACTTCCTGGTAATATAACAAGAGGAGCTGCACACCACATATAACAAAGTCAAAAATACTTGCAAAGACCGGTGCTCCTGGTTCAGGGATAAATGCCTAAGAAATCCAGTGTGTGGAGAAAAGATGAATGATCCAGGGCAACGTCGGATTTTCTTAAAGAAATTTAAGGACACGGTGTTCTTTTGCGCTGATTAAATTTCTTTAAGAAAATCCGACGTTGCCCTGGATCATTCATCTTTTCTCTTACTTCCTGGTAAAACACGCTATAAAGAATGTGTATTTATATCTTTATTTATATAGCGCTATTAATGTACATAGCGCTTCACAGTAGTAATACATGTGACATAATAATATAACAAATAACACATAATGGGAATAAGTGCTTCAGACATAAAAGTAACATTTAGGAAGAGGAGTCCCTGCTCTGAAGAGCTTACAATCTAATTGGTAAGTAGGAAGAATGTACAGAGCCAGTTGGAGGGTGTTCTTGTAAGTGCGTCTGCACAGGGCCATGGTCGATGTATGAAGTCAATGTTGGTGGCCGTTAAGGATTGGAGTTTGCCATCTCTAGTCTAATGCCTATTTTGAATCGATTAAACATATCACTGTGTTTGGTTCAATTGTCCTACATGCAGCTTCTCTTTTCCGCCATCTGCAGCATGGCATCCTCTGGCAGCTGAGGGGTTAAGCATCATGCCACGCAGTTTCCATAAAGGCCACTGCCTGGTTGGTTGTAGTTTGCAGCAGCACCCACTAGGTGCCGCTGCTCCCTTTCCCAGGTCCAGCCTGCTCATGTGACCATGAAGCTTGTGTTTCATGGATCTCCCCATTGCTAACCACCAGCGTTCGCTGTCTTGTCAGGTTATACGGCTTTTCTAAGGTGCGTATGCCAGTGCGGTCTTTTCTGGTCCTGACCAGCTTGCCTCGGTGCAGTTCCTGGTATATAATTTGCAGCCTGTGCTGGGGAGTACTGATGGCCACTAATCGTCGGAGCCGGAGTCGCGTGTGAATGTCAGTGCATATGTTCTGTTTTGCGTTCCTCCCCACGTCCCAGTGATGTGTCGGAATCTGCATGCAGTCTTGGGACTAACGCCTAGTATCTGCAAACCCTTGGGCAACTGTCTGGTGCAGCCTCTCCTTATAGCTCTGAAGTGGTTAACAGCAGCATTGGGTTCTCCTTCTTGCCAGTGGTCCCAAGGGCAAATAGGTTAAGCGTTCTGAGTCAGCGCAGATACAGACAGTGGAGCAGAATTTTAGAAGGGGCTTTTCCTCTTGGCCACTGCAACATAAACATGTAATTCTGTCCAGCTAAGAGCCTGTGCTGCCTAACGGGGCACTGGGATATTTTTAGACTTTTTTTTTTCTCCAGTCAGGCCAAAGCCCCATTTTGCATTTTAGGTGTTGTTTATTATTATTATTATTATGATTATTATTATTATTATTATTATGATTAAGACTACTACAGTATGAAGATCTGTTATTATAGAATGTAGGCATTTTCTGCTCACAAAATAAAAAGTAGCAGGGTGTCTGAAAATCGACCGTTACAAACTACCGCTGCACAAATGCATGGCTGTTAGGCAATCACTTCTTCATTGCAACATGGGGAGTATTGTTTTACTCACAATGCTTGTAGTCCTATGACTTAACCCCTATGCTGCCAAATGGGTTAAACTTCAGTCCTGTGTAACGCTGTGGTACAGCCCCTCTGCTATAATCTGAGAATACTCTGTGTACAGCTGATATGTAATGTAGATATGTAAACTACTCCTTGTGTATATAGTAGGCCTGTTTAACAGTCTGTCGGTATAATATATATAGGCTTGTTTAACTGGCTGTAGAATATCCTGCCTCCCCTTTATTTATACAGCAAAAGACAGAAAAGCCCAATTCTAGATCCAATATGACAAAACTACTCAGTGAAATACTTATATTCTCTTGAAAAAGGGTCATTTAGTTAAACCCTTTGGCCAAAGCGTTATAAGCCTGCAAGCCACATTTATTTATAAAATGTTTTACCAGGCAGTAATACACTGAGAGTTGCCTCTCGTTTTCAAGTATTTCCTGGGCATAGTTAAGATGAAAAATAACACATGGTTACAAATACATAGTTACATTAAGTGAACAGGGTATACATTATATACAAGACATTGCATGCACAGTTAAAGATGATATATATTATAGGCTTATGTAACAGTTACAGACCAGATTAAAATGTGAGACCGCTTTTCGTTTTGAAAGAACTTAGACTGGTGGTGGCTGTGAGTCTCCGATAGGTTGTTCCAGTTTTGTAGTGCACGGTAAGAGAAGGAGGAGCGGCCAGATACTTCGCTGAATCTTGGGACCATGAAACAGTCTTTTGGAGTCATATCTCAGATGATAAGTGCTGCATGTGGTAGGAGTGAGGAGCTTGTTCAGGTAGACGGATAGCTTGCCCAGAAAATATTATATGGCAAAACAGGAAAGATGAACTTTGCACCTAGACTCAAGTGATGATCAATCTAGTTCTTTGAGCATTGTGCAGTTGTGTGTTGTAGTTGCATTGGAAAACAAAACAGCATATTGAATTGTAGAGGGTGTTAAGTTTGCTAAGGTGGGTTTGAGGTGCCGAGCCATATACTCTGCCCACATAGTCGATAATTGGCATTAGCATCTGCTGTGCAATACACTTTCTGACCAGCAGACTTAGGGAGGATTTGTTCCTGTGAAGTACACCTAGTTTGGCATAGGTTTTGGATGTCAGGGTATCATTGTGCATCCCAAATGTTAAATGGGAGTCAAAACATATGCCCAAGTATTTAAAACTAGTAACAGGAGTTAGGGTTATATTAGCGTTGGTTCTGATCTGGAGCTCAGTCATTGGAAGCTTTAAAAATGTAGCCTTGGTCCCAAATACCATTGTTAGTCTTGTCAGTGTTTAAAAACTGTTTGTTTTGAGAAATTCAATTTAAGTCTCAAAACGTCAGATTGAAGTATGTGTTCAAGGTCGGAGATGCTAGGGCTGTGTGAATTTAAGATTGTGTCATCTGCATACATGTGTATTGAAGCTCCCTTACAAGCTGTAGCAAGATCATTGATGAACACTGAGAAGAGTAAGGGCCTTAGAACATAGCCTTGCGGGACACCACAGGTGATATCCAAGGGGTTGGAGTTAGAGCCTGAGAGACACGTGTTGGGATCTACCTGATAGGTATGAATGAAACCAGTTTAAAGCATGACACTAATAATAAACTGAAAATATAGCAACAATAGCCAATACGCCAATGCAAGAATAAATATCACCATAGAGAAAGTCAAAAATTAAAGGGGGTAGAGGGGTAAGAAGGAGAAGGGGAAAAAAACATGAAAGAAAAGGGAAAAAAATAACAAAAATGGAAAAAGGAAAGCAAACTAGAGGGGCGACGTTTCGAGGGGTGACCTCTTCATCTGGCCCATTCCCCCTGGACCCAAAGGGTCCCAGAGGTACTTCCCTAAGCCCTCCCTCCCCACTGTCAAATAATCCCACACTCAGCTAATGATATAAATCTAAGGTCTAAAGAGGGCAAATCACATAAGCAGATATCAAATATCAAACAATAAATGTAGATACAAGAATATTGTAAAAGACACAGAACATAATCAGATATCAGATGTCAATCAGTGAACAAGTATAAGCAAACCCTCTATCAACAGCTCCTGGTGCCCTGTCGTGTGCTTACCCAAGATATCTGCTTATGTGATTTGCCCTCTTTAGACCTTAGATTTATATCATTAGCTGAGTGTGGGATTATTTGACAGTGGGGAGGGAAGGCTTAGGGAAGTACCTCTGAGACCCTTTGGGACCAGGGGGAATGGGCCAGATGAAGAGGTCACCCCTCGAAACGTCGCCCCCCTAGTTTGCTTTCCTTTTTCCATTTTTGTGATTTTTTTCCCTTTTCTTTCATGTTTTTTTTCCCTTCTCTTTCTTTCCCCTCTACCCCATTTAATTTTTGACTTTCTCTATGGTGATATTTATTCTTGCATTGGCGTATTGGCGTATTGGCTATTGTTGCTATATTTTCAGTTTATTATTAGTGTCATTAAATTATTCATATTCCCTACACTGGTATTCGCCTATATCTATAGCTGTGAGAGAGAGAGCTGGTACTATCTTTTGGTTTGTTAGTACTTCTGAAGGGAATTGGGGTCCCTTCTTGTTCCGTGCACCCCGCAACCTTGCTGAGTCATTGTGTCAGAGTGCTGTCTATCACCCCCCTTCCCCTTTCTACCAGTTTAAAGCATGCTTCCCTATTACAGAGCTCTGGAGTTTAAGCAAGATAACATGATCAACAGTATCAAACGCCTTTGCAAAATATAGGAATATTGCACCAGTGAGTTGTCCCAGTTCCATTCCACACTGGATTTCAATGCAAACTTTTAGCAGGGTAGTTACGGTGGAGTGCTTGGGACAAAAGCCAGATTGGAATTGGCTAGGGAAATTTGTCTTGGTATAGTAATTGCTTAATTGGGAGTGGACACATTTTTTCATGACTTTGGATAGTATTGGAAGTGAGATTGGCCTGTAGTTTGAGACAGTGGTTTTTGTCCCCACTTTTGAAGATAGGGACAACTCTGGCAGTTTTCCAGATCTTAGGGACATGGCCTGCAGACAGAATAGAGTTGACTATGGAAGCAATTGGTTTGGCAATGGCTGGGGCACCAAGTCTTAGGAACTTAGATTGCAGTAAGTCAGGTCCACATTGGCTGCTTAGTTTTAATTTGTGGAGCACTTTTGTAATCTCCTTCGGATACTGGGCCAAATTGAAAATTGTGGATAGTGTTGGGAGAGGGTGGGGCTGTAGGGGTACTCTCAAAATGAGGTTGATGTTTGTGGTTTGGGTTGCGTTTCCCTAATCTAGTAGCACACCCCACAAAGTAATCATTGAATGCATTTGCAATGTCAGTGGGATTTGTCAGAGCAATAGCCTCCTTAGTGATATTACTTGATTGTCGATGGCTGGAATATATTGTTAACCTTTCAGAAGTTAGCTGGGTTTAATGTATTCTGGTGAAGATTGTCAGAGTAATATTCTGCTTTTGCATGTCTTGTTTGCACATATTCCACAGGCATCTGTAGTTATTAAGATCCTTGGTAGTGCCAATTACTTTGTAGCTGTTCCACAAGGCATCCCTGAAATGGTAGAGTGAAATAAGGTCAGTTGTAACCCATGGAAGGTGGGCCCCCCGTATTCTTATTCTGCGTAGTGGAGCATGGGTATTACAGAGTTTAGGGTGGAGGGCAGTTGTGTGCAGTCAGAGTTGGGAGAGGCTGCAGTAAAATAAGGTGTAAAGGGGGGTGGGGGGTTTACGTGTGCAGGCTAACAAGCATTGGATTATAGTGTGGTCAGATAAGCTCACCGTTTTTTGTCTTGTATAGAAGAGTTTGCAGTAGCTCCAGTCCCCCAGTCAAACTATAGTCTAACTATATACTGTATTCTCACTTAAATATTTAAGATGCATCATTTTAGATGCAAATGCCAACCCTGCTAATGCCTCCCTTTAACTGGTATTACAGTTATACATCTAAGCAGTAGCCTGACTTCCCCCCCTGCCCCCCAATAAATCTGCCTGCCACAAGTTGGACGATTAGCAGCACACAATTAACAAAACAACTTTTGCTATTCAAAACATACCAGAGATCAATAATAAAGGCAGGGTGGGGTATTTCTTTTAAAACCACGGGGTTGCAGATCAATCAGTGGGTTACATCACGGCATGACCATTGGCAGGTCCTAACACTACCTGATTAAAATTCTCATGGTCACGCCTTGATGTGACTTGCAGGCTTATAACTCTTTGGCCAAAGGGTTAAACTAAATGACCCTTTTTCAAGAGAATATATAGGTATTGCACTGTGTATTTTTGTCATATTGGATGTAGCATTGGGCTTTTCTGTCTTTTGTATACATTTGGCCAAGCTCAATAGCATTCCTTTTGACACATAATTATATGTGTATTTATATGTATATGTGGTATGTTTTGGGGTTTCTGGAGCTTGCTGGTTAATCTGTGTGCTCCCCTTTATTTAACCTGTATTTATTTTTTACCATGTAATAAAATAACAAAGGAGGGAGAGGGAGTAGGTTGTATAGTATACTAGACTGCTGGCATATTAGGGTAAGTGTTGGGCAGGCATGGGGTAAAGCTTGAGCATGTTTCATTTATCCGGTTGCTGGTTACAAAAGGCTAACCAAGTGCCTGAGTTACCTGGCTCGCCGAGTAAATTACCAATACCATTTTAAGAAGGTAATGTTTTATAGCAAACAAAGGGAAGCACGAGAGAGAAAATGGAAAGAAAGCGCCCTATAGTTCCCATAATGTGTTTCACAGGAAAGACGTGCTTCCTCAGCGGGGGTTAACTGACAATTGTGGGATTCATCTTTTTTTAAATTCCCGTTGCAAGCCATGGAACTGCTCTGAAATAATTTTGCTTCAAAGCACTGCCCTTTCCTCATGAGTAAAAGTGGTTTTAACAGTAGCACAAAAAGCCAGTGGGGTTTGTTAATATACTTTAACACATTTCATGGCAGCAACATATAACAATTCCATATGCTGCAACTCCCCTCGTTAGGTGGTATATTTTTATGCATCTACAATACATCTATATATATATAAAATTGAATTTTGTGAGATTGTTACTAGATGTGGTGAATATGATTGGTCCGTGGGTCCGCGACTCTCATTGGCCAACAGGTACGCTGACATCACAGACACACTGTGACACACACACACACACACATACTGCCACAGACTCTCACCCCATCACACTCACCATACCTCACCCACAGCTCACCTCCCTGCTGGGCTCCCCCCCACCATCACCCCCCCTCACCCACAGCTCACCTCCCCGCTGGCTCCCCCCCCCCCCCCCACCATCACCCACAGCTCACCTCCCCGCTGGCTCCCCCCCACCATCACCCCCCCCCCCTCACCCACTGCTCCCCTCCCCGCCATCACCTCCCCGCTACCTTCCACCTCGGCGCACCTTCCCCCCTATGCCACCGGCTCACAATATTAAAATGGCGCTCCGCACTACTCCATCCTGTCGTCACCCTTACCGAATGATTTAAACTGTGTACCCGTCTGGGTGGCGATCGGAAGAGGCTGCTCTGCTCCTCCTCCCGTGGCCATCTCCCGGAGGGAAGGGCATGTCCCGCGCGGCCGCCACTGCCCTGCTCCCCCCTGTTGAAGGGGGAAGGCGCGCCGAGGGGGAAGGTAAGCTGCGGGTGAGGGGGGGGGGTGAGCCGCCACAATATTAAAATGGCGCTCCGCACTACTCCACCCTGTCGTACCCTTACTGCACGATTTAAACTGTGCACCCCTCTGGGCGGCGATCGGAAGAGGCTGCTCTGCCCCTCCCCCCGTGGCCATCTCCCGGAGGGAAGGGCATGTCCCCCCGCGGGTGCCACTGCCCTGCTCCCCCCTGTTGAAGGGGGAAGGCGCGCCGAGGGGGAAGGTAAGTGGGGGGGGGGGGGGGGGGGGGTGGAAGTCGAATGGGAGGGTGGTGTGGTTTTAAAATGGGGTGGTGGTATAAAAGGTTGTGTTTCCATTTTTGGTGGCTGATAAAAGACTAAAAGGCAGGTCAGGTCAACGTCAGAGAAGGCTATTTTTATTATAGGGTAAGAGGGGTGCACAGTTGAAATCGTGCGGTAAGGGTGACTCCTGTCCACTGCCCCCCCCTCCCTCTTGCCCCCCCCTCCTGTCCACTGTCCCCTCCTGTCCTCTCTCCCTCCTGTCCTCTGTCCCCCCCCTCCTGTCCTGTCCACTGCCCCCCGTCCTGTCCACTGTCCCCCCCTCCTGTCCACTGTCCCCCCCTCTTGTCCACTGTCCCCCCCTCTTGTCCACTGTCCCCCCCTCCTGTCCACTGTCCCCCCTCCTGTCCACTGTGTCCCCCCCTCCTGTCCACTGTGTCCCCCCCTCCTGTCCACTGTGTCCCCCCTCCTGTCCACTGTGTCCCCCCTCCTGTCCACTGTGTCCCCCCTCCTGTCCACTGTGTCCCCCCTCCTGTCCACTGTGTCCCCCCTCCTGTCCACTGTGTCCCCCCTCCTGTCCACTGTGTCCCCCCCTCCTGTCCACTGTGTCCCCCCCTCCTGTCCACTGTGTCCCCCCCCTCCTGTCCACTGTGTCCCCCCTCCTGTCCACTGTGTCCCCCCTCCTGTCCACTGTGTCCCCCCTCCTGTCCACTGTGTCCCCCCTCCTGTCCACTGTGTCCCCCCTCCTGTCCACTGTGTCCCCCCTCCTGTCCACTGTGTCCCCCCCTCCTGTCCACTGTGTCCCCCCCTCCTGTCCACTGTGTCCCCCCCTCCTGTCCACTGTGTCCCCCCTCCTGTCCACTGTGTCCCCCCTCCTGTCCACTGTGTCCCCCTCCTGTCCACTGTGTCCCCCTCCTGTCCACTGTGTCCCCCTCCTGTCCACTGTGTCCCCCTCCTGTCCACTGTGTCCCCCTCCTGTCCACTGTGTGTCCCCCTCCTGTCCACTGTGTCCCCCTCCTGTCCACTGTGTGTCCCCCTCCTGTCCACTGTGTGTCCCCCTCCTGTCCACTGTGTGTCCCCCTCCTGTCCACTGTGTGTCCCCCTCCTGTCCACTGTGTGTCCCCCTCCTGTCCACTGTGTGTCCCCCTCCTGTCCACTGTGTCCCCCCCCTCCTGTCCACTGTGTCCCCCCCTCCTGTCCACTGTGTCCCCCCCCTCCTGTCCACTGTGTCCCCCCCCTCCTGTCCACTGTGTCCCCCCCCTCCTGTCCACTGTGTCCCCCCCCTCCTGTCCACTGTGTCCCCCCCCTCCTGTCCACTGTGTCCCCCCCCTCCTGTCCACTGTGTCCCCCCCCTCCTGTCCACTGTGTCCCCCCCTCCTGTCCACTGTGTCCCCCCCTCCTGTCCACTGTGTCCCCCCTCCTGTCCACTGTGTCCCCCTCCTGTCCACTGTGTCCCCCCCCTCCTGTCCACTGTGTCCCCCCCTCCTGTCCACTGTGGCCCCCTCCTGTCCACTGTGTGTCCCCCTCCTGTCCACTGTGTGTCCCCCTCCTGTCCACTGTGTGTCCCCCTCCTGTCCACTGTGTGTCCCCCTCCTGTCCACTGTGTGTCCCCCTCCTGTCCACTGTGTGTCCCCCTCCTGTCCACTGTGTGTCCCCCTCCTGTCCACTGTGTGTCCCCCTCCTGTCCACTGTGTGTCCCCCTCCTGTCCACTGTGTGTCCCCCCTCCTGTCCACTGTGTGTCCCCCCTCCTGTCCACTGTGTGTCCCCCCTCCTGTCCACTGTGTGTCCCCCCTCCTGTCCACTGTGTGTCCCCCCTCCTGTCCACTGTGTGTCCCCCCTCCTGTCCACTGTGTGTCCCCCTCCTGTCCACTGTGTGTCCCCCTCCTGTCCACTGTGTGTCCCCCTCCTGTCCACTGTGTGTCCCCCCTCCTGTCCACTGTGTGTCCCCCCTCCTGTCCACTGTGTCCCCCACCCCTCCTGTCCACTGTGTCCCCCCCCCCCCCTCCTGTCCACTGTGTCCCTCCCTTCCTCCTGTCCACTGTGTCCCCCCCCCCCTCCTGTCCACTGTGTCCCTCCCTTCCTCTTGTCCACTGTCCCTCCCTCCCTCTGGGGGGGGGGAGGGAGAGCACAGAAATAGGGAAAGAGGAGGGAGCGGGAAATTTAACTCACGGGCAATGCCGGGTCTCTCAGCTAGTATATATATAAAATTGTCAGGGAAAACCCAGTTGCAATTTCTCAAAAAAGGGAAATAAAGTAATTTTTAAGCAGCAATTAATTATCTAGGGCAGTGTTTTTCAACATGCGTTCCAATGAACACTTGTCTTCCCCGGGCATCTCTAAAGGGTTCCCTGCAATTTTCATTTGAAAAGGGTACAAATTCCAGAAGAATTTACAATGCATCTGATCCCAGACACGCTATTAGAGAGGGTTGGGGTTTATAGCTAGTTCAGAAAAGCTACTTTTTGAAGCTATTGAAATTCCATATCATTTGTTATGTAACAGATGTTGAAATTTGAATATCTGGCAACTCTTGGCACGTCACTGACTGTCAGCCAACACAATCCTCTGGTTTCTGCATAGCACAGGAGACTTTTAATGATTTGGTTTAAAGATACAGTAAGTGTGTCTGTTCCTGCTGTTGCACATTATGTTCTGTTCTGAAGCGTTACACAGGAAATGAGGGGGAATTAAGGGGAAAAAATGTAAACTGGCAAAATGATGCTGCTTTTGTGATGTCATCAACTCCGCACAGCTCCAGGAACACGTTTGGTTTAATCCAGTGGTTCTCAAACCTGGAAGAAAGCACAAGAAAAGTGACTAAGGTCACAGCAGTCTCCTTTAGAACGCACTCATGGTGAATAAACAAATGCATACCAAAAGGATATAATATCCACAGAACGGACATGGGTATCTAACTCAACCAGGGTATGAATAGAGTGACTAATACACAGTCTAGTATAAGTCATAGCATGACTGGAAAGAGAACCCGGTATACAACCATATGTCCAGTAGAAGCCAGAACGCTAACATCCTCCATGCACTGTCCTGCATATTCCCTACTCCCATCTCGGGTTCTCTACCTGGGGATGCATTTTATTTCATTTTTTAAATTCACACTTTTGCATATTTTGTCACTTGTGTTTCGACGTTATTATTGAATCGTATTAAAAATGTAATATATTTTTTATTTGAGCTGTTTAGATGTCTCTGCCACCACAGTTTACTATAGGTGTTTGGTTGAGTTAGATACCCTAGTTCAGGGGGGAAATCTTTTTTCCTTGCGCCCCCCTGCCGGTGGTCACAGTGCTCCCTCTCACTCCCACTTACTTCATGACGCCAGAGCCGAGGTAACGTTGCCATAGCAATGTGACGTCACATGACCTCACGGCGTCATTTGCCGTCGCGTTGCCATGGCGACGCATGTGGAGCCAAGGTAATTAAAGGTGTACAGAGGGCCCTGCAGCTCGGCACTTAATTTAAGTGCCTTCGGGAAGCACGCGAGGCCTCTAAACTCCGCGCCCCCCCCGCAGGCAGTCTCGCGCCCCAGTTTGCGCACAGCTGCCCTAGTTCGTTCTGTGGATTTTATATTCTTTTGGTATACATTTCTTTATTCACCATGAGTACGTTCAAAAGGGGATTGTTGTGACCTTGGTCACTTTTCTTGTGCTTTCTACCATATCTCCCCATGCACCTGGTTTGTATGTACATTGATTTATTGGGTCTGAGCGATATCTTTACCACTATTGATTTCGTTCTCAAACCTGGAACAGTTTTCCCCATAGACTATAGTAGGTGCTTTTCAAAATGAGTTTCAGGCTGCGCTGCCCTTCAGTCTGTGCATTTCTGTTGATCTTCTTTTTTTTTTTTGCACACAGATCCTGAGTTTGTTCAATGTATAGTATTACATGCAGGTGTGTAGCCCGGGCAAAGTGTGGGGGCCCAACACCACTGTATTAACGTGTTGTGCAGTGTGTGTGTTGTGCAGTGTGTGTGTTGTGCAGTGTGTGTGTTGTGCAGTGTGTGTGTTGTGCAGTGTGTGTGTTGTGCAGTGTGTGTGTTGTGCAGTGTGTGTGTTGTGCAGTGTGTGTGTTGTGCAGTGTGTGTGTTGTGCAGTGTGTGTGTTGTGTAGTGTGTGTTGGGCAGTGTGTGTGTGTGTGTGTGTGTGTGTGTGTGTGTGTGTGTGTGTGTGTGTGTGTGTGTGTGTGTGTGTGTGTGTGTGTGTGTGTGTGTGTGTGTGTGTGTGTTGCAGTATGTGTTTTACCAGGATGTAATACATTCAATTACCTCTTGTTTTCAACTATGTCCTGGGCACAGAGTTATGATGACAGATATACGGTAACTTTAAGTGAACAGGGTTATTTATACATTATGTATAAAGACATTGCATGAAGTTTAACATTTTATCTTTTAGGCATTTTGCACTATATAATAAAAGTATATGAAATTAATACTAAAACATGATTTTCATTTTACATTAGTTCGAATGCATATTTAACCCTTCCAACTCCTTGGTCATTTGATCACGAGTGTAGTGCTGATCCTCTTCTACCGTTTCAATTGCGATCTCTGAGCTGAATAACCAGCACAAACACGAAAATGGCCAATCCTATTATGAACACTACTATTTGTCCCCTGAACTCAACATTACATGTTATAATCCAGTATATTGCATCATGTGACATACTCATTTTTGTTAGCTTTTGATATTGGCAGCATGATATTATTTCAGTGTACATAACCTCTGTGGTCTCTTGTTTTGTGTGCGGAGGAAACACGGACACCTGGAAGTGTCTTCTTTGTAATAGTTTTCCTCGGAATTTGCAAAGCAGCTATTTGGATTTATAGTGTTTCCAATTATATTTGCATACAAATATGTATACCAAATGTAATGTTCATTAAAAAAAACCCACAGATAATACACTTGACTTGGATCAGACAACACGTCTGCAGAGTATCTGTCCCCGTCCAAATTGGTTTCCTACGTAGGTAGTGCACTGAGAAAAATCACACTGACACAGAGTTCAGAATGATAATGTCTGCCTTTATTACTACAGCCTGCGTCTCTATATAGAGGCTGCAGGGGGGGATTGTATGCAAAAGGAGCTCTCTCAGGTCTAAAGGTTGTGTGTAAATACACATGTCAGTGTCTCATTGGTTCTTGTTGGGTCTTTTCCTTGTATGGTCTTGTTGTTGTAGTTTTTGGACACATCAGCATTTGGGTGGAATTCCTGGGTTGGGTGCCATCTTGATTTCATAGTTGATGGGAGGGGTAGCTGCGGTAGCCATTTTGAGTAAGGAACATAGCAAGGTATTACAGATGAAGAAATAGGCATTTTATTCAATCCATCACACACTAAATGTAGAGAGAGAAATAAACTGTCAGAGCTATTGACATAAAGGGCCACAACTTTTATTTATTTATTTGGCACACACAACGTTTCAATCTTACTGGTCTGTTCGTGTGTTCTCACATGATGTGAAGTTGGTTGTTATATACTTCTGACATTGTTTATTATTTTTTATATACATTTAGTGAATTTGTGTCCTATCTTACTGAATTCTTCAGTATTGGGTGATACCTTTTTTATTTGGACTAACAATTTATATCATAGGACAAGCTTTCGAGAGTTCTCCTCTCTTCCTCAGGTCAGCAATACTGGTTTACAGATTCCTTTATAAACCAGTATTGCTGACCTGAGGGAGAGAGGAGAACTCTCGAAGGCTTGTCTTATGACATAAATTGTTAGTCCAAATAAAAAAAGGTATCACCTAATACTGAAGTACTCATTTATTCTATCGCAAGTGGACTAACACGGCTATTTCCGTTTTATCTTACTGCACAAATGTGTATATGTTTATATACATGTGTGTATGTACGTACAAACAAACCACCGCGCACCCGAGGTAAGTTGTAAGTGGATGTATTAAAAAGCACATAACAAGCATATGTAACTTACAATTGAGTACATAAAAGTAGGCACAACACTGTGTGTTCCGAGTAGCAGGGGGTCCGTAGATTGAATTCCATACAGACATGGTGCTCTGGGTCCCCGGAAAAAGCAGGGGCATATACGCGTTACAGCAAGAGACGCATATATGCACAATCAGGGCTTTCTGTATGTACAGTATGTATCATATATATAAACACTAAAATGCAGATTGTGGCTTCATTAACTCTCATACACAAACATAGAAAAGAAATGGCTTGTTCTCCTCGATAACACAGAAATGCCTGTTATTACAAAGACCTCCACAGCTGACCCTCTCCGTTCAAATGTACACTAGTCCTCTATCCCAGTGGTGCGCAAACTGTGGGGCGGGGGGCACGAGATTTATTTTGGGGGGGGGCGGTTGCAAAGGTTCTGCGCTCTTCCACAAGGCATTGAAATTAAATGCCCGGGGACTACGTGAGGCCTCTGCACTTCTACTTACCGGGATTCAGCTGGCTTCAGGACGCGTGACCATGGCAAAGTGCTGCCACGGGGTCGTGTGATGTCACGGTTGCCATGGTAACATAACGTCAAATGCCGCCGGGGGTCACGTGACATGATGTCACACGGCCGTGTGAGGTAAGGGGGGGCGGCGCAACAATGGAGGAGAGCAGGCGGGGGGGTGTGTCAGCAAAAAAAAAGTTTGTGCACTGCTGCTCTATCCTATAGTACCTTTAAAGTAAAATATAAAACAGATTGCGGGGAGGGAGGGATTAAAACTAAAGAAATGTAAAGGAACTAAAGAATTTTTTTCTAAAAGCGTGATGCAAGATTTATTCTAATATTGCGAGATCTTGGAAAAATGCATTTTTTTTCTCCTCCCCCTTTCCCTTCAATAAGGTGTATGTATATACATATATATGTATATAAGGAAGACATGTACATGTATATGTACACACACACACGGTTTGATTATTTGTTTTTTAAACTTATTTTAAATGTTTATATAAAAAAAAAATGAGTCCTAAGGAAACTGGTATCCTTTATTCCTTTTTCAATATATACATGCACTAGATCGATCTGCAGATGCATACCCTGGCAAATTAGGCCTACATCTCAGGAACAATTAACCATATCCTAGATTCAAAAACTAACTTTGCATCCAAATAATACACTTTTTACTGTTAAATACTTTCACTTTATTAGAAAGGCCACCTCACCCCAATAGAAAGGAGAAGACCAACTAGCATGTTGTGGGAACGGTGACTCGGTCATGATTTTGTTTTCTCCGAACTACCAGATGTACGAGAGAGATGTTTGCTGACGTCAAGTACTGTGTACTGTACATGAATGTCCTAAGCTGTTTCATGCCCTTGGCTGTCAGTGACGTGGCTTAGGTCTGCAGTGTTGAAGTTCCTTTATCTGTGGCTAGTTTCAGACGGGCGTAATCAGCATAATACAGGAGGTGATATAAAAGGCTATTGGTGGCATTAGCTGGCTACAAGTGCAGCAATCAACCAGGTGCTAAGTTTACAGGGAAGATATTTGCATGACCCACTGGAATAAGTTGGTCTCAACATTATACAAGAACCCAGCTGTACAGAATGGAGGAACATATTGGCGATATCCTTGCATACAAGCACAAGGGATACCATGTCCTGTCAGCTGGAGGTAGGAGAAACCTGTGGGATACAAAATAATATGAACATCTACTCTATTCTGCTGTGAAAGGTGTTTAAGATTGACCCACATTTCAACAGGTGGTGTATGAGTAGTCCCTGTCTCTATTTTGAGACTTGCTCTGGGTAGAGATTACATCTTTATACAGTTTCTGCTCCTATGTCTGCCTTTAAAAAAAAAAAAAAAAAGCTTTCTGAGGTTGAGTTTAATTTACATTTTGCTTTATTTTGTACACATTTCAGTACATCGAAGTATCAGGACAACCTTATTTTGATGATTTACTGAACAATATCTTGTGCCAAGATTTACCAACTTGTTTTTGTTCTCGCTGAAAATATCTCTTCTTACCCCCTTCTTTCCTCTTGCTGGTGCTGTCCCCCTTCCTCCTGATTCCCACTTGTCTGGGGTTGTCCTGCTTTCCTTCCCCCTGATTCCCACTTGTCTGGGGTTGTCCTGCTTTCCTTCCCCCTGATTCCCACTTGTCTGGGTTTGTCCTGCTTTCCTTCCCCCTGATTCCCACTTGTCTGTGTTTCTCCTCCTTTCCTTCCCCCTGATTCCCACTTGTCTGGGGTTGTCCTGCTTTCCTTCTCCCTGATTCCCACTTGTCTGTGTTTGTTCTCCTTTCCTTCCCCCTGATTCCCACTTGTCTGGGTTTGTCCTGCTTTCCTTCCCCCTGATTCCCACTTGTCTGGGTTTGTCCTGCTTTCCTTCCCCCTGATTCCCACATGTCTGTGTTTGTCCTGCTTTCCTTCCCCCTGATTCCCACTTGTCTGTGTTTGTCCTCCTTTCCTTCCCCCTGATTCCCACTTGTCTGTGTTTGTCCTGCTTTCCTTCCCCCTGATTCCCACTTGTCTGGGTTTGTCCTGCTTTCCTTCCTCCTGATTCCCACTTGTCTGGGTTTGTCCTGCTTTCCTTTCTCGGCTGCCTTTTATCTAATTGCTCTCACACTTCCCATGGTGTAGCTGGTTGGTGTAGTGGTGCCTTGATGAGAAGTAGTCACTGGGCTGCTGTTTGTCTTGAGTGCACAGACAGAAGCCAGCCAGCCAATAGTGCTTCTTCCCTGGCTCTCACTGGGGCACACAGGTTGTGTGTGTATTAGGGAAGGTTAAAGCACTGTGTTAATTTCTAAAGTGGGTGATACAGTACGTCTTTTAAACAATCAAGGGGGAAAAAAGTGCCAGTGTAACAAACATACATATGTAACAAACAACAAGTGAAACTGAAAAATCACGACAATCCTAAGTAAAGGCAGCCAGGGTAACACTAAAGATGGCTGCCGTGGTGGCGCTGGGCCTCTTCTTAATAAATGTGAAGAGAGGTGTATCGAAGCATGTAAAACGTTATTTCTTAGCACATATGCTATAGAAAAAATGTGTTCTCCTACCGCCTGTATGATACTTAACATAAATAGCCCTAAACAATAACATCTAACCCTCAGTAGGTGATGGCAGCTGTAAGACATATATGTGGATGAAGTCCACGAAGTGTGTGTGCGTGTGTGTGTGTGTGTGTGAGAAAATATACCTTTTAGGTAGACTGAGGATAACAGTAGCAAATGCTGAGTACCTATAGGGTAATGCCATTCTATAGCCGTATTATGCTGTAAGAAATAAACCTCAGTAGTCCCTTGGTAAAGTGAAATCAATAGCTTGTGATTAGTGCACCTCTCGGCCTGACAATATAAGGTCCCGCTTACACAGGGAAAAGAGAAATCAGCGGCAATTGCTGCAGCTGAAACGGAGGTTTGATAAGTGAGTGGGGTCAATGCATACACTCAAATAGCTGTGCATATCACTCACTCTAATACCTACATCAGGGGGTCGCTGTTCAGCCACTAGAGCAAAGGTATCCAAGTCTCTAATATTCAAGGCTGTCCGCAAGACCCCCTCCCTCCCTAGAGAGAAACAAGCTGGGTACTTCAAGTGTGTCCTCTTTCTACAATAGGTTGTAACTTGGCGTCACTGACGGCCGATACGCACAGATGTACATTTTGTGCTTCATGCACTACTACTTGGGTCCCTATATTTCTCCTCCCCTTGATAATCCTCAATATTATCCCGTATTAAACCTTCAAGTCACTTCCCCACTATTTATGTAAGGCTTACAGGTCTGTAAATCCCCAGTTGTGATCTAGCTCCCTTTTTAAATATAGGCACCACCTCTGCTTCACGCAAATCTTGTGGTACTGAGCCTGTGGAAACGGAGTCCTTGAATATTAAATATAACAGTTTGGCGATTACTGAACTCCTTAAGAACACTTGGATATATGCCATCGGGGCCAGGTGCTTTATTTACTTACATTTATCCGGACGCACATGCAGTTCTTCAGTTAACCAATTGTTTGTTAATATAGAGGCTGTGGCTTTCTCCTGTTGCAAATAATGTATTGAATACCTCCGCCTTTTCCTTATCTCCAACAATTTGCCTTCCCATCTAACACTTAAAGGGTCCTATATTCTCTTGTCTAATCTTTCCGTTATTAAGGTACTTAAAGAACTTTTATGGGTTGATCTTGCTTTCTATTGTAATCCTTTTTTCGTTTTCATTTTTTGCTATTTGATTGCCCTTTTGCATTTTTTGTTGCATTCCTTATCCTTCTGACTTTAAGACTATAAATGCCTGGCTCTTCCTTTTCATTTTCACTCCTACCTGTTTATTTAGCCACTTTGGTTTACCCTTGTTTCTTTTATATTTATTACCTTATTACTGATCAGTGTACTTATCTAACAATGTTTTAAAGACTGCCCATTTGTCTTCCACATTTTTTCTTGCAAAAATGTCATCACAATTTATTCCTTGTAGATTATTCCTCCGTTTATTAAAATCTGCCTTTCTAAAATTTAAAGTCGTTGTTGAACCCATGCAAAATGTTTTTTGATCATTTCAAATGAGACCATGTTATGATCACTGTTTCCCAAATGTCCCTGGACTTGAATATGTTATTACGCCTACATTGTTTGATATTACCAAATCCAATATTGCCCCTCTCCTGGTTGGTTCCTCAATAATTTGGGTCATGTAATTGTTTTAGCGTCCCCAGAAACCTGTTTCCCTTAGTTGGACTGGAGTAATGAGATTAGCATTATATGTCCAGATAGTTAAAATCGCCCATTATGCAAATATGACCTAGTTTTGATGCCTTTGCCGTTTGCAAAATATTTTAGCTTCCTCAATCTCACTGATATTTGGTGGTTTATAGCATATCCCTACAAACATTTTCTTTGTACTTTTACCGCCGCTGCTAATTTCTATCCACAAGGTCTCTACATTTCATCATTCCCTTCATCAACATCTTCCCTTATAATAGGTTTTGGATCCAGTTTAACAAATAATCGTACTCCACCTCCTCTTCTATTTGCTCGATTCTTTCCAAAAAAGGGAATATTCCTTTGAATTAACTGTCCAGTCACGAGTTTCATCCCAACATACTGCAGTAATGCCTATTATATCGGCTTCTAGCTATGAATTCAAACTCCATCATTGTATCTGTCTGGCGTCTTGCATTAGCAAGTATGCATTTAGAAAATAAAAATTCTAGTCTGTGCTATGGTCATATTATCTGCTCCTGTCTTTCCACTCAAATTTGGATTTCGTCTTTAGAAGTTTACTAGTATTATCTGTATTTAATATGGGTGCCTCCCGGCTTGCCAAACTCCCACTCCACCCCCCACCCCTTCCTCCTCCCATGAGCTATTTCTCTATTCTGAGTTCACATGCTCCAAACTATGACCTTCAGGGGATTTCTCTCATTCTCAATAATGGTTAATTTGCCTCAATTTGAATGGTCACATATAGGGCCATATTAAGTACACAGTTTTGTGCCATAAGACCGTCCAACACTGGAAAGATACCATACAGCCCGTTTGAGTCAATGAGCTGTAGGATGTGTGTGCCATAAGACCGTCCAACACTGGAAAGATACCATACAGCCCGTTTGAGTCAATGAGCTGTAGGATGTCTTCTGACGTTGGATAGTGTCTTATGGCGGAAGACTGCTTAGTAATTATGGGACTTTGTGCTAAATACTTGCCAGTTACTTATAACAAGCACTGATGCACTAGAGCAGTGTTGGGCAACATGATATATATAGATATCTATCTCATCACTCAAAAGGGCCGCCTGGGTAGAAACCGCATAAGCGAAAATAATAAGTGTTAAGTAGGCACTGCAGGACTTGTACATAATGCAAAAAGATTCTTTATTGGGCAACGTTTCGGGTTTCCAGGGAACCTGGAATGTCTTGAAAACTGTTCCCTGAAGAACCGAAACGTTCTAGATAAAGAATATTTTTGCGTGTGTGTGTGATATACATATATATGTGTATGTGTGTATATATATATATATATATATATATATAATCAGTGTTCGACAAACCTATACATTTGCTCGCGTGGATTTAACCCCCGGGCGAGTAAATATTGGCCCAAGCAGCACACGTTTGGTACTAGGTGGCGAGTAGATTTTTTTGTGTGGCGAGTAGATTTTTTGGTGATTTGTCAACCACTATATATATATATATATATATATATACATACATACATACATACATACATACATACATACATACATACATACATACATACACACACACACATAATGGATGTTGCAACAATGCTCCAGTCAGAGCTGCTGAATGCCGGCACGACGAGGAACATTGTCCCATTCCTCTTTTTACACTGAGAACTAGTTATTAGCACAGGAGAGGAGGGGGCAGTATTTACCAGCATGCAGCGTCATTAGGCAGCGGAGGGAGTGGGAAGAAGCTACGATTCACACAAGCAACATTTTCTGTCCCTCTGCACTGGGTGAGAGAGGGCTTGTGGGCTGCTGGGGTGGTAACCAACCAGACTGTTGGTGAAGCCCCTGAGAGCCGCGATGCATTGCAGGCTAATCTAGCAGTGCTTGGGTGATGCACTCAATATTTTTCGTGGTTTAAATTGGGGGTGCGTAAAGTGGCACGTTCCCCAGGAGGGGATGAGAATTTCCAGTGGGGGGCGCGGCAGCTACAGAGGCTCCACGCCCTCCCGCAAGGCACTTAAATTAAGTGCTGGGGGGGTGGGGGGGACTGCGTGAGGCCTCTGTAGCTTCGCCTACCTGATCTACGCTGCATGGTGACGTGACGTCACATGAGCCCGTAATGTTATTTGGCGCCGGAGCCAAACAGGAGGCGGGCGGGGGGGGGGGGGGGTGGCGCGAGCCGGGAGGTGAGTAGGGAGGGGGGCGCAGTATAAGAACCTTGCACACCCCTGGTTTAAATTGCCGGTGTGTTTTTGTAGCAACATGCACTAGGTTTACAATACAGTGAGAGCGCACTCAGCCCGGGCATTGTGTATCATTTTTAATGTAGGTTCCGCAATTTTAGTTGCCTTAATAGGTTTCCGGTGCCACAAGTTTCACCATCTGTACTATTCTCTCTGAGGTGCAGGTTAACCCCGCCGCTGCCAAAGGGGCCACCAAAGCATTTCAGAGCACTGCATGGCTGGCCTGTTTGGCAGCAAAAGTATTAAAAAGCCATATCTAAAGAAGCTGAAGTAATGTGCTGGAGTAGCTCTGCGGTACTGTATCTCTCCATGAAACCCGTGTCAAATCCCAGTGTCAACACCTTGTGACCTTTGGGGAAATCTATATACAGCGCTGGGTAAATTGGTTATATAGGTGAAAAACTGCTATAGGTCATTGCCGAGAAATGGCACCATTGTGGCCTTATTTCAGAGTGCATGTAACATCTTTAAAAAGAAGTACTGTATGTGATGATTATCAGTACAAGAAGCTGCTAAACGAGGACGATGTTTTCCTTCCTCCCCTGCAGTGTGTTCCATGGGAAACAGCACAAGCCGGCTGTACAGTGCTCTCGCCAAGACGCTCAGCAGCAGCAGCACCGCCGTGTCCCAGCACCAGGAGGAGTTGGAGGCGTCCGACCATGACCAGCTGGATCCCCTCGATCCCAAGGATCTCCTGGAGGAGTGCCAAGTGGCCTTGCAGGAGCGGCCTGCCCGGCTCCGCAGGGAGTTTGTCGGCCTGAGGAACGGCTTCAGCAGCCAGCCACAGCCCTTCAGGGTGATGCAGTGGAACATACTGGCTCAAGGTATCAGCATGTGGCCCGGGGAATATTTTGCTAGCAACTGCTTTTTTTTTTAACCCTTTCGCCAGTGTTGCAACGTGTTGCAAGTCCCTCGGGCAATGAAAGGGTTAAGGACCGTGGTTGAAGTGTTTTGGTACTAAGCAGTAGGGGAGGGATACTATTTTTATTTATTTGCCAGGACACCAATACTTTTTTAAAAAAAATGGACTATCTTTTTACAATATTCTGTGGACTCCTTGGTTCTTGAGATGCGGACAGTTTTAGTTGCCGGATTATGCCTTCGTTTTTATTTTATATATTTTTTATATGCGTGCCTGCAGTAATCTATTAGGAAGCTGCAATCTCATCCATTGCTGCTTCCTTTTTGGCCCACGGGACCTGCAGAATTTTGCAGCCATTTTTATTTACCAACTTGAGCACCGACAACTAAAACGTGAAGTATCTCGGGAACCAGAAGTCTCCGAAGCAAGAAATAGCGCGGTCCAGTTTGAATACTATCAATACAAAATTCAAAGTTCCTGCTCGTTTGGGGATTGTATGCGATCAGCGCCAATCTCGTACCACACTGACGGGGGGGGAGGGCGTCCCATCATCCCATCATCCCTGTCACGTCCAGTACAAGATAAATGATCTTGTAACGCAGAAATGCCGGAGGGTTCATGGTCTCGGACATTGCGCGACTCTGGCACTGAGAGGGTTACGGGCGCTGGCCCAGTAAGTAAGGCTTCTTGCATTGCAGCAAACTGAATGCAACTGCCTGTCTGCCATTTATAAATAGCGGTTGCATAGACGAATCGGTTTTTAATGAAAGTATGGGTAAGTAATGAAGATATGGGTTTGGCTTTTGCAGCTCTAGTTATGGAAGCCTCAACGCAGAATCCACAATAACCAGTTTAAAATAAATGTCTGCAAACATCACTTATATTGGCTATGATGTGTACAATCTATGTTCTGCAGTAAGACACCTTGCAAATATTTTACAACAGTATTCCTCCAGTATACAAGACTGAGGATGTGTGTGATGAGTCTGTTTGAATAAGGCCGAGCTTATACACTCCGCTTGCTTGCGAGAGTGTGACCTCTTGCGAGCTGCTGTAGAACAAGCGATCCGTGCTCAGTGTTGGGTGTCGTTCAGGGTGCCAGAGACAGGAGGTGGAGGGCGCGCGTCCGCGTGTCAGTCTGCTGGGCGATGTGTGCACATCATCCCCAGCAGACCTTTGCTAGCGTTGAGGAGGCGGGGCTACAGACCTGAGGTTAGGGATCGGTGTTGTTCCTCTCACTACACCTTCCTGAATGATTTCATTGGCTGCCAAAGTACCAGTGACGCTGCTGCAGCTTGAAAAAAACAACTTGAGTTGTTTATGGAAACTCGCAGCGTCAACTCCGTACTTCGAGACAATGAAAGCTGGTACGCTGACGACTGCTATTCAGTTGAAACACTTTGTTTCGAACGTAAGCGCGTGCACGTCGCGAAGCCGGCACCCTGAACAAGGCCTTGGAGGTGACGGGGGGCATGGCTATGACATCACGGAGCTGGTTTGCCGTGATTGGCTAAACCGCTCACGTGACGCGACTGCCGCTTGAAAAGACACATTTTTTTTGTCTTCAAAACGTGGTCGGGCGTGCACTCGGAGAGGCCTCAAGGGATCCGGCAAATTACGCTTGGCGCATGAGCGGGCAAGCGCCATCGCACACAGTATAAGCTTAGCCTAAGAAGAATGATGTTTGCAACTAATTCAGTGGCAATTTCTCCACATTAGGTGAGATCATCCATTTGAGTTCACCAGAGGTGTTGCCCGACACAGAAATAGCTTCACACCATATTGAATTGCCCTATGACGAAGACTTGCACTGTGCTTCAGGACAGGCTGCACTCCTTTTTAAAACAGTTGTATACTGAGGGAAAATAAATCAAGTTTAAAATAAAATGACTGATTCTTGATTGTGTTGCTTAGGAGTAAGCAGACAGTCACTTCCGTAATGTCATTTGTTACAATACAAATATTAGTGAGGCTGAAGTGCACTAATATCAATTTACCTGCCTCTCATGGAACTGCATAAACATTTCCTCTACTTAAAGGAACAATCCACCCTAACTAACCTCCTTTTTCCTTTTTTATTTTTTATACACCGCGTGAAAAATGGGGAGTCATCCGGAGCTAAACCACACTATTTTACGTTCCAGGAACCCCCTGGCTCCTGAAATACTTACTAGTGAAGTGACCGAGATTACTTCCTGGTTTTTAAAGGGGATTTAAATGGCCATTCAATAGGAAGCCACAATAATCTTGCAGTTTCCTATTGGCCTGAGATTTGGCAGCCATTTTGTTTTTTTGCATGAGCAAGATTTAAAACTGGTAACTTCACTTGTGAGTATTTTTGGAACCAGGGGTCCCCTAAGCTGGAGTGGAGTTTGACTCTGTGCCCACCCAGTAAAGGGGGGGGGGGAAACACCAAAATGGCTAAAAATTTAATTTAAAAAAATTGCGTAGGAGGAACAGCTCCTTTTTTAACATTTGTGTAAAACACCAGAGAAGAAGAATGGGGAGCGAGTACAGATTTGTGCTGCTTCACCCCAAGGGTTAATAGTAAATGATTGCACTTCAGCTTCTCTAACACGTCGGTGTCAAATGAAGTAGCAAATCCAAGATCACTGCCTCCTGACTTTTATAAAGGGTGTAACCTGCCTTAAGATGCTAGTTAGAGCTTATAGCTAAGTATAAAAGCATAATTGTACTGGCACCAGCTGCAGATGCGTTTAATTAAAATACTTATGTTTTTTTCCTAGCCCTCGGGGAAGGCAAGGACAACTTTATCAAGTGCCCTGTGGAGGCGTTGAAATGGGAGGAGAGGAAGTATCTGATCCTGGAGGAGATTCTGATGTATCGGCCCGACGTGCTGTGCCTGCAGGAGGTGGATCACTACTTTGACACCTTCCAGCCGATCCTCAGCAGGATGGGCTACCAGTGCACTTTTTTGGCAAAGCCCTGGTCACCCTGCCTTGACGTTGAGCACAACAATGGACCAGACGGCTGCGCCTTGTTCTTCCTGCAGGACCGCTTCCAACTGGTCAGCAGCTCCAAAATCAGGCTGTCGGCGCGGACTCTGAAAACCAACCAGGTTGCCATTGCGGAGACCCTGCAGTGCAGCGCGACTGGGAGGTTACTGTGCGTGGTTGTCACCCACCTGAAAGCTCGGACAGGGTGGGAAAGATTCAGGCTGGCCCAGGGCTCTGACCTTCTGCGGAACCTAGAGACTATAACCCAAGGGGCAAAGGTCCCCTCCATCATCTGCGGGGACTTCAATGCAGAGCCCACTGAGGAGGTGTACAAGCGCTTTGCCTCCTCAAGCCTGAACCTGAACAGCGCTTATAAGCTACTGAGTGAAGATGGAGAATCGGAGCCCCCCTACACAACCTGGAAGATCCGCCCCACGGGCGAGTGCTGCCTCACCCTGGATTACATCTGGTACTCCCAGCATGCCCTGAAGGTGAACTCTGCCTTGAGCCTGCTGACAGAAGAGCAAATTGGACCCAACAGGCTGCCGTCCTTCAACTACCCTTCAGATCATCTGTCGCTGGTATGCGACTTTAGCTTTAACGAAGACCCCGACAGGTTGTTGTAGGGGGGCACTGCGCGCCGTGTCCCGGGTTTTTACAGTAATTGTAAAGTGTATGTAGCTGTTGTCCTGCGTGGGGTACAGTGATGTGTACAGATCACAAAAAAAATATGATCTAAATTATTTCATGCCATTGATGTCGGAGCAACAGCAAACATCTTCCCATTTATATTTAAGGACCGTAAAAAGATAAATGAAAAAAATAAACCGTTAAAAAAAGGGATTTGTGAACAGACTCATTAGAGCTGGCAAGGACCGACTTGCACCTAAGGACATTTTCTTTTGTGTTCTTGCCAAAACTCTTACCACGTGGTACAGCTTCTGTTTTGAATCTTGGCATCTGGATGGCTTTATATGGCAAAACTTTCCAGTTGACGTGAAATGGTTTCTTTTTGTTCTGCTTTTTCTTCTGGAATTTTAGCACAGAGTACATTCTCAAACCAAATGCCTTCTTCTTAATGAAAGACGTGCACATGTATTTCATTTTTTTTTTTGTTTTTCCCCGTCTTGTTTTTTGTGAATGTTGCTTGTTGAAAACCTTTGATAGTATTTATTTTTCTATTTGAAAAATGTTTAAGTTAAATAATGATGGTAACAAATTAAAAGAAACGTTTACAACTGAGTAGTTTTGTCGATTTTTTTTTTAATATTTGAGCTATGTGCCAATGCTAGGGTGACAAGATTTGTCCTGGCAAAAAGTGGGACAACTCACTGCGAAGTGCACTTGCTGACCGCGCATGCGCCATCGACACTTCCTGTCTAGTCGTGCGCATGCGCGATTGGCACTTGCTGACTGCGCAAACAGTGTTTGCCTGTCTCGCATGTGCAAGTGCCGATCGCGCATGCTCAGCCGGCAAGTGACGATCGCACGAGCAGCCGGCAAGTGACGATCGTGCAAGCGCTCTTGGCGCATGTGCAGTCGGCACTCTCCAGCAGCACAGAAAACCGCAGTAGAGCCCGAAAAACTGGGCCTGTCCCGGCTAGACCGGGACGTCTCGTCACCCTGGCCAATGCAGATGTTACAGAACTTTTCCAACTTGCTCTTGCTTATTTTCTTACATTGCAAATTTGACAGAGCTTAATATAAAATAAATACTGTTCTGTTCAAGTGTTCATTGTTTCCCATTCACACCTGCACTACCACTGATTTAACCTTTAACTGTATTGGACTAATAGTGACACACATATAAGACCACTTTAGTAAAACATGCGATTTTTGTTTTTTTGTTTTTGTTTTTTTTGTCATTCATTAATTATTTCAGGTTTCCCTGCGTATTGGGTTAATGTTTTTATTAAGACTGGCAATCCACAGACTTGCACGTGCTGGAACTTCTTGTAGCTCAATCCATTGCAATAAGCATTTCTTCAGCCATGGCTGTAACTTTAATATTGGGTGGCATTTTGATGAATGTAGATATCAAAATCTTCTAAAGATACAGTATTATTATTATTAAAGATATTTAATTCAGTCCTGTCTTTCTGACACGTGAGAACTCAGAACTATGTCTGAACTAGTACCGTATTTGCCTGATGTTTATACAGCGACCCTCTAATTTTAGAAGCAGCTGGAAAGATAACACACACACACACACAGTGTGTCTGTGTCTCGGTTTGAGCTTCCTACCACAAGCAACATGGGTGCCTCAGGCCCCCAATGTGCAGCTGCCTCCGTTTTGTACCCTATACCTCATACAGCCGACTGCTGGTTGGCTTGCAAAGTGGGCTGGGCCTGATTATAAGGCGAGTATGTACTTATCAACTTAACTTTATTTATTTTTTAAATACGTGGTATAACTGGGCAAAACCAGTACTTTATGAGGAAATGTAATGGGGTTGACACCACTTCTGTAAATGAACACTGCTATTGTTGGTATACATAGGAAGGACGTCTATGGGGGCGGGGGGGGGGCAGACATCTACTCCCACATTCAAGGTTTTAATTTTTTTTTGCCTACTTGAAGCTGGGGCAAGTTCATCCCAGTCTAGCTTCCACGAAACATAATTTTTGGTATGTAATGTTGCTGCATATATAATTGATTTGTAGATTTTAACCACAATGATGTTTCTCTCCAAAATAAAGGAAAAAGAAAACAGCTCAAACATCTCGTGGTGAAGTACAGACATACCCCGGTTTAAGGACACTCACTCGCTTTAAGTACACTCGCGAGTAAGTACATATCGCCCAATAGGCAAACGGCAGCTCGTGCATGCGCCTGTCAGCACATCCTGAACAGCAATACCGGCTCCCTACCTGTACTGAAGCTGTGCGCAAGCGGGAGACTATATAGCCTGTTACAAATGCGTTATTTACATCAGTTATGCACGTATATGACGATTGCAGTACTGTACATGCATCGATAAGTGGGAAAAGGTCATGCTTCACTTTAAGTACATTTTCACTTTACATACATGCTCCGGTCCCATTGCGTACGTTAATGCGGGGTATGCCTGTATATCATGATTAGATTGGTGAACCATATATAAAGGTAGGTAATATGCGTACATCAATTAAGAGGTTAACAAGCAGGACATGTTACCACAGTGGCAAAGGACCCCCGATCTCCACACGGGTCTCTCGTTACTGCACAGTAATTTATTTGTGGTTTGATACACGCGTGCTTGTTAACCTCTTAATTGATGCACGCATATTACCTACCTTTATATATGGTGCACTAATATAATCATTATATACTTCAACATGAGATGTTTGCGGTGTTTTTTTGTTTTGTTTTTTCCCCTTTATTCTAGTTTCATAGGATGTTGATCCACCCTTTAACCAGCATTACAACCAATATTCTTATACACAGGTCATATTTATATTATTTTGTGTGTGAACACTGGTAATCACTATTCAATAGGATTTCCAGTTATCACTTAATCACTATAAACACTATATGTAAAAGATATATTCACTAAACACTCATATTATTCATGATCTGATGTGCAGTAATCTATTCATGTTTGTTTCCTTGTTCTCTCCAAAATATGCTGATGACAACAGGCAAATCTAGAGACCTGTGCTCTGTCCGGTACTCTCTTTTCGTTGAACTGAAGTAGGCTTTTTTGGGGTTTTCGGGGTTTCATGGTCAACTGTAGCAAGAAATCATTAAACTAATCTCTATCAATTAAGTGGCAAAAGGATGTCTTCTGTCTATCCCTTTTTGTTTCTAAAGCCCTCTCCCACCAAAAACCTCACACTGCCCACACCTCTGGAATGCCCTTCCCCCTCAATAGTCGACTAGCGTCCTCTATCCACTTTTAAGACCCATCTTAAAACGTCTCTTTAATGAAGCTTATGGGTAGCCCAGTGGCTCATACACCTCATATATTTACCCCTTGCAGACACACTTACCAGAATACTCTCATACTGTCTCAGTATGTTCTTCCTATTTAGCACTTGGATTGTAAGATCTGTATACAGAGACTCATTTTTCCTAATCGTACTTTGTCTCAAGCGCTTATTCCTATTATGTGTTTTATATTCGTATGTCCTGTATTACTGCTGTGAAGCGCTATGTACATAGATGGTTCAGGCCCCTTCCTGTAATGGCCTAGGCAAAAGAATCAGAAGATCTACATAAACAAGTGACAAGGTTAATTTGGTACAAACCAAAATTGAGGATGAGACAGAATATAGTTCTGTGCCCTAGAATTTAAAGGGATATTATAGAGCAGCACGGCTAGCACTCTGGCATACTTCACCCAATAATACAAGGTGGGTCGACATTGACAATTACTACTACAATACTTCCCTAGTGGCATCCTTAATGTTGTTTCCTAAGAAAGTTAGAACCCAGGCTGATTGATCCCTCTACCTCCCATTCCCTAAAGATCTGGGTCAGTTTAAACCAGACTTCACAGGTAAATAATTTTCATGGTTTTCAAACAACTTAACTAGGGACTCCGGTTTTAGGTTTTAACCCGAAAAAGACTACTGACTGGCCATCTAACACTTCCTGTTAAAGCCTAATTTCCTATTGAGATCCACCTTTTGTGGCAACCCAGCCACATGTAGGAGACAAAGGCAGCAAAAGGGGAGTATGGAACTAAAAACTGCACTGATAAATTCCAAATTCAAAGGTGTCAATTCTTTTTAATTGTTAACACTGATCTACTTATTTTTTTTCCTTGAAACCACCAGAAAAACAAAAATAAACACCAAAAAACAATCCTGAAAAGTAACCAAGGTCAGAGACATGACCAAAGACGATAATGTAAAATTCAATCCAAGATTCCCGACACAGAATACTTTCATTATTTACAGCTGACATCATAATTAAGAAATTTCTCAAATAAAATTCTGCGTACCAAAACATTTTTAGATGATTTGTTGAACCTCCCTCACCCCACACACACCAAGATGTGATTCCATTGATTTGGAACTTGGGAAAGTGGGAAGCAGATTGATCTAGGAGACACTCTTAATTCCGAGGTATGGGAGTCCATAGCCTTAATCTCGATCAATACCACTATAAAATAGATAATGATATAAACACTTCTAACTGACTCCAGACAAATAAAATTTGCAGGCAGTCCTCGCCACTGTTTTGGGGGATGCCGCTATGTATGCACCTTATTGCATGTATAGTGACTGTACCCACACATTCTAACTCTTTGGAGACAAGCGTTGACATTATTAACAAGCGGTTAGATCTCTTAACCACCCCTACTGCCATCTTATATAAAAGACTAAAGCGGTGTTGAATCGCTTTACTAATTTTCAGTGGAAAGAAAGCTATAGGTGGGTTACCTGCGATGTGCAGGCCCTATATACCAAAATTCCTCATGAAAAAGGAATAGTCTGAGGTTATTTGATCAATGACCCTTCCTTACACCCATCTAATTGTGACTTTGTTGGAGTCTATTAAATTCATTCTCGGTCATAAAGAGAAAATAATTATCTCTCAATTCTATCTTCAAATTTGCGCCACAGCGATGGGGACACGTCTGCCCCAAGTTATGCCAATTTATATATGGGGACTTGGGAAAAACGGGACTGTGGACTGTATCTGGACTGTCCTTTGTAACCCTTATGAGTGCAGTTTACTTTGGGCAAACTAACGAATTGCCGTATGGTCGCTCTAGTGACGTCATCAGCCACCGTAGGGGAACACTCACTGAGCGCTATGCCAACCATACCGAACGCGTCTCTGCTGGAGCTCTCGAGACTGCAGATACACTGACTGGAAGTCCTCCTGTCCGTCTGCCCTGCTACCGTTGCCCGGATCGGAAGTCGACAGCGTGAAATAGCTATGCTGTTCGTTGAGACTGGTTTTGGATGGTGTTGCGGTAACCCATGTCATTGTTACATGAAATGCTTAAAAGAACTGCTATTTTGTATTTGTGCTACTCCCCCTTCATAATATACAATACATGTTTTAACCTACACTATGAGAGTCGTGCACTTGTCCGTTTTCCTTTAGCCTTCGAGATGACGAGCCATCTTTTTGGATAGCGGCAGACTCTAACTTTTAGCCTTTAACATAAGGTTGTGTTTTTTTAATTTTTTTGTACACAGATCTTTTAAGACTATTGTTTCACTGTATTATTCCATTTTTGGAGCTGTGTATTTCTGTCCAATTCACTAGGTTTGGGTCAGCACAAACATTTCGAATCCCTTTAAGTGTTAAACCTATATTCACATTAGGCCTCGGCCATGTTTACCGCTTGCTGGCGGAAGCGTGCTGATGCGCGCTCCCGCTTAGCACTGAGCCCCTACAGCCGCAATTAGAGCGGCTTTAGTAGGGGCTCACCTGCGCTTCCGCGCGCTTGCGGAAGCGCACGTCTTAGGGGAATTTAAAATTCCCCCGCTTGCCGGCGCGACAGGCCGGTCACGTGACCGGTTCGTCCAATGAGGGCGAACCGGCTCCGTGACATCACTGGCCCGCCCCCGGCCAGTGACGCACCCGCCCGCTGACAGCGCGTGCGGTAAGCAACCGCAAGGCCAGGGAAAGCACCCGCTTTCCCTGAGCCTCAGCGCGCCTCAGCGAGCAAGCAGGGAGCCTGGCCGAGGCCTGACAATTGGTGCGCTGCTACATCTTTTTGTTCACTTGAATTAATATGGAAAAGGTGCACAAATGAAGAAAGGGGAAAACACTCCCACGTGGCAAAAGGAGCACTGCATCTTCAATAACAAACTGAGTTAACCACAAATAAACCCATAGAGGAGACTTTGCTGATTGATTCATTACTTAATCCTGGAATCAGTGGAAAGCTCCACTAATGGTTGAGATTTTATTTATTTATTTATAAAATATTTTACCAGGAAGTAATACATTGAGAGTTACCACTCGTTTTCAAGTATGTCCTGGGCACAGAGTTAAGACAAATAATACATGGTTACAAATACAGTTACATAAATGAGCAGGGTATACATTATATACAAGACATTGCGTGCATAGTTAAAGAAAATATATATTATGGATGTATGAAACCGTTACAGACCAGATTAAAATGTGAGACAGCCTTAGATATGAAATAACTTAAACTGGTGGTGGATGTGAGAGTCTCTGGTAGGTTGTTCAAGTTTTGGGGTGCACGGTAAGAGAAAGAGGAATGGCCAGATACTTTGTTGAGCCTTGGGACCATGAACAGTCTTTTGGAGTCTGATCTCAGATGATAAGTGCTGCATGTGGTAGGGGTGAGGAGCTTGTTCAGATAGCTGGGTAGTTTGCCCATAAAGAATTTAAAGGCAAGACAGGAAAGGTGAACTTTGCGCCTAGATTCGAGTGATGACCAATCTAGTTCTTTGAGCATTTCGCAGTGATGTGTGTTGTAGTTGCATTGGAGAACAAAACTACAAATTGAATTGTAGAGGGTGTCAAGTTTGCTAAGGAGATGTTTTCTTTAATGTATTTGTACAGGCTGGATCATGTAATCTAAACACTGCTCTATAATGGGTAAGTCCCTCCTATCATCGTCTGCAAATATCTCCAATCATGTTAAAACATGCAATGCTCGTTTAATCCTTTGTCAGGCGAGGGGTAGAAAGTGCCCCAAACATTCTGGATCCAGAGCAATGTGATCACTACTACAGCAATCAAATAGCCGTTTCAAAATGGTAAAAGTATTTAAAGTATTTTATTATCTTTAATACAGAGGAGGCACTTAGTGCTGGAGGTATTAAGGTTGAGGCGAGAAGTGCTATGTAGGATAGTATTGCAGAGAGGACTTGAGAGTTTGGACTACAGGTGTAATATTTTGTATGCTCAGGTGCCATCTGCATAGGATTAATACTCGAATATAATAGAGTTTCTGGCGTATTCAATATGCTATGATGCTGCTTCTACATGTCAGGGAAGCCTTGAAACTCAATTTTAAAGAATGCAGGTGAAAGGTCACTCTGAGCCCCAAAATCCCTCAAATAAGTAATATCTACCCTCACCTTGTCACAATATATATCTTTAATCGCTGACATTACCAAAGAAAAAAACGCTATTAACGCTAGGGTCCTTGGTCCCTGTTTACTAAATAAAATATGCACACACAAAAATCTGTCGTACTAAAATCAGACTTGGACAGTAGATTTCTGATCCTAGTCGGGGCCCTCTATGGTCATTGGCAATATATACGACCCAAATGAATCCAGAGCTAATTTTCTGACTACAGTTTTCAATAGCATGGAGAAAATGGCGAGGGGCAGAATCATCTTAGGAGGTGACTTCAATTTGGCTATGAGTCCTGCCATAGATAAAGCAGGGCCCCTAACGCTCCGCAGAAAAGAGGACCGCAGGGCTTTATCCAAAGGCCTGAGGGAACTCCAACTCTCGGACTGCTGGAGGGAATTCAACCCTTCTGCCAAAGATTCCACATTTTATTCATCTCCCCATGGGTCTTATACCTGTATCGATTATATTTTCCTATCGTCCAGATTAATGCCCTATTGTACCTATACAAAAAAAAATCTATGCTGCTACGTGGTCAGACCATGCCCGGTGGTAATAAGATGGTTGCACCTCAATATGTCACCACAATAAACTCAATGGAAACTTAATGAATCCTTGCTTCAAATCCCGGAAATCAAGAAATTAATTGGGGAGGAGTTAGCCTTTCTTTTTTGGACCAACAAGGATAGCGTATCATCCCCTTTTATCCCCAGGGAGGCTCATAAGGCCACCTCGAGGGGTAAATTAATAGGTATCGCAGCAGGTAGAAAGAAGGTGCGAGAAGAAAAAATAAAACTGGCTCAAGTAAAAGTAGAGAAGCTGACAAAATTACACCAAATAGAATGCCAATCGTCGGCTCTATTTAAATTAAATAAATGAAGCCAAGATCAAGCTAAACCTCCATACAGCTAATACGGGAAAAATCTCTAAAATAAGCCAAAGCTAAATTCTTCGAAAAAGCAAGCAAACCCGACGCTATGTTGGCTGCTAGACTTAGATCACCCTGCCCAGCAGTAATGTCCACGCTATTAGTTTAAAGTCAGGACATCTTACTACTAATCCGACCCACATAATCAAGGAATTTCAGGCATTTAACACCAAGTTATACGACGGTAACAAGGTCAAGCAAGGTAAACAGACTGCAGATGAGAAAACTAAATAATCCCAGAAATTCACACTAGAAGAAATTCTTCTAGTTATCAAAAATCTCAAGCCTTCAAAGGCCCCAGGACCCGTCGGTTTTTCAAACTTGTATAAAAAAAAATTCTCGCATACTCGACCCTTTCCTGTTAGTCATGTATAGCTCCATATTCACCAAGTCCCTGTTTCCCAATAGTGTATGTGGGGTGTTTAACCAAAAATGGCGCTCATAAACATTTACAACAGACAGTGATATAATCAATAAAATAGTGATAAAGTGATACTTAAACAAACACAATGGTTGATTGCAGCTGTGACCTGGTGTAGGATTTCTTTCTCAATCCTCGTTTGAAGAAGTGGCAAGTGGATCATCAGGAAGCGCATACCATGTGGGAACACATAAAAAATGCTTGTGGTGCAATATTGTGCAAACAATGTTGAAAGAAATAGTCTAGCCCAAAAATGTATGCACAGAATACTCACAAACGTGAGGTAGGATACAGACACATAAAGGTATCTTTACGAACTGGTGTCAGTCTGTCAAGTGTGTTGTTGCCAGAGGAGTGTGGTTCTCAGCTGACCTTAGGGTAGGAAAACACTGGACATAGCGTAGACTGTATGACAATTTAATAAATGAAGTAGTTATATTCCAATCTACTCACATGGTGCAAGATAAAAAACAGCATTTTAGATCTCAATGATCTCTGCAAATTTCGCTCTGTGCTGCCACCGGATGGAATCTCTCTCTCGGATTTTTCTCCTTCTCTGCTGTGCGTGTCAGCGACCGGAAGTGACGTCATCAGCATCCGAGGCTTCCGGTGGGTAGAGACAGCGTCACTCTACGCGTTTCACCTATCCTAGGCGTCCTCAAGAGTGACGTTGTGAGCAGTGTAGCTAGTATATATACACCCTCTAATTGGCATTAAATTAATTAACTGAAAAAAGCTGGTAGACACTTTACAATGGCTCAGATAACTTCTCTGATGTATAGCTTGAGTGATTGAACACGCGATCATGCAGGGCAGTCAGATAGACTTTAATGCTGAATGCCTGTCCGTTTATATATTGGGCAAATGTATTCTGCAGATCGCGATCGCTCAAAAACCCTTGCCATATCTGACTATATGGCTAGACTATTTCTTTCAACATTGTTTGCACAATATTGCACCACAAGCATTTTTTATGTGTTCCCACATGGTATGCGCTTCCTGATGATCCACTTGCCAGTTTCCCAATAGCATGCTCCAGGCCTCTATAGCATTAATCCACAAAGAAGGCAAAGACCCTACCAATTGCAAAAGCAATAGACCAATTTCGCTATTAAACTCAGATCTAAAAATATTCTCAAAAATATTGGCCAATAGATTAAATGAAGTCCTTTACTCCCTGGTCCATCCGGACCAAGTGGGATTTATACCCGGGAGACAGGTGGCAGACAACACCAGACCAATTATCGACCTGGTGGCGTTCGCTTTCAAACATAAGATACCATCGATGGTCCTGAGCCTGGACGCCGGAAAGGCGTTTGACCGGATTTACTGGCCGTACATATCTAAGACACTGCAGGCATTTGGCCTAAGAGGCCTTTTTCTAAGGCACTATACACTACACCCACGGCTAGAGCAGGGGTGTGCAAAGTGGGGGGCGCACCCCCCTGGGGGGCGCAAGATTATTCTGGGGGTTGCAGCCATCTCCTACCTTATCTTCGGCGATGTATTGCCATGGCAACGCGGCGTCAAATGACGCTGCAGGGGTCTTGTGATGTCACATGACCCTGCGCGTTATTTGACGCTGGATATTAGTTAAGGGGGGGCACGAGCACGGGCTGGCAGGCAGGGGGGGTACAGTATAGAAAGTTTGCGCACTCCTGGGCTAGAGTATACTCCCAGGGTTTCTCTTCAGGCTCTTTCCCCATAATGAAGGGTACAAGGCAGGGGTGCCCTCTCTCCCCCTTGTTATTCGCTCTTTATATGAGCCCTTGGCAGCGAATATAAGAAATTACCTTAATATAGCTGGAATATGGTTGAAGGATCAGATCTATAAGACTGCACTGTTCGCGGATGGTGTGATCCTCACGTGCCTTAACCATTGACTACGCTTCCAAACCTGTATTCCATTCTAACCCACTTCAATACTATCTTAAGATTCAAAATGAATAATAGTAAATCTGCGGCCCTTAACATTAACCCCCAAAAGAACAGGTCAAGCTGATGGCCTCAAACTTTGATCTCTTCGATCAAACTGGCCAGTAGCCATCAAATACCTAGGGATTCTGCAGGCTCTCAGAGCCGACATCGGGACATCGTCTGACCACAGCATCTCGTGGATAGGCAGAATCCATAGTATAAAAATGAATACCTTTTCCAGACCATACCTATTCCTTTAGTGTCGAAAGACTTTAAAATCCTTCAATCCCTCATAAATTAATCTATCTGGAGGAAAAAAAGGCCCACAATAAGGAAACAAATCCTTACAATACCCAAGAAGGCAGGAGGTCTGGACCTTATTTCATACTATAATGCTGCCCAACATAGCCAACTGGTGCTCTGGCACTCGAGCCCAGCTCACAGACGCTGGATACCGTATCTCTTGAATCTGATCTGGTAGCTCCAATAGAGCTCAAAAACCTGATGTGGGCTCCGGAAAGGAAGCAGGTTGAGATCACCCAATCCGGCAAAATTATTGCCCACTCCCTAAGATTCTGGAAACTGATGGCACTTAAATATTTTCAGACATCACGTTCAGTCGTTGATGACCCCCTTTTTTGATAACTCAAATTTTGGGCCTGGTTTGTGGCAGAAAAGGTTTGTGCAGTGGTTGGACGCAGGTATTATGAGGCTGAGGGACTTGGGTCCTGACATGAAGCCCAGACGTTTTGAATATTTTAACAATGAAAAGGCCATCCCTAAAAATCAGTTCCTTCTGTACCTGCACCTCAAATTTTTTATAACAAAATCCACCCCTCTGACTCTCTCACTCAATTTGAGTCTCTCTGTTTAGGGGAAGGAAATACGTCAGAGCTTATCTCGCATTTATATGGCTATTTCGTGAGTCCCCCCTCTCCTTTGACAACATAAAATGAAATATATGACTCAACGGAAAAAAGGACATGGGGGAAGAGTTGGAAATGAAGGATTGGGATTAAATCTTTTTGGCAGTTGCCAAGTCTTCCATGTGCACCACCATAAAAGAAATGCCTATAAAGTCATGATGAGGTGGTACTTAACCCCCATGAGGCTCTCTATGTTCATCGCAGGTTACCCGTCAACATGCCCCAAAGATTGCACTGAACAGGCTACATCTCTACATATGTGGTGGTCCTGCACATTTGTGTACACATTTGTGTAATAAAGTCCTGGCTCCAACTAATTTTTGATCTGGACCTCCCTCTAGACCCCTGGTTGTTTCTGCTAAACAAACCATGCCAAGCCCTCACGAAACATGAGAATAAGTTACTATGTCATATTACCACAGCTACAAGATGTGAGCAAGCAGTTATTCCCCCAATCTCCAAAATCAGAAGGTCTGGTTTGTGTATAGTATGGAGAAATTGGCCAGTCTAACGAATGACACTTGCCTGGATTATCAAAAGGTTTCGCAACCATGGATTCTATACTCGGGACATCCAGGTATAAATTCTCATTCTGTCCTGCTGCTACAAATGTGTCATTGAACATTCCCTTCCTCTTCTCCTCACTCAACACCTCGATTCGAGGGTATGTCGGACATAAAACTGTCAACGAGAATATCTGATATTACTTTTCATATACCGTATAGCTGATATTCCCTGCCTTGTAAAACCCACGAGCAATGTAACTTTTATGATGTGATGATGTTAAAACTTGGAAATGTACCTCTACCTCCGCCCCCTCCCTGCTTAATTTTTGTTCCTGTCCCCCTCCCCATTTGTTCCCCCCCCCCGCCTCCCTTTCCCTTGAAAAACTTCAATTACATTTCAGTTTAAAAATAAAAAAACACCCCCAAAATGCACATTAAAAAAAAAATCCCCCAAATATATATATTAAAAAAAAAACATCCACCAAATACATATAAAAAAAATGCCCCGGCTGCCGGTCCTCTCATTGCTGCCAGGCTCGGCTCTCCCCCAGTTGCGGACCTCTCTCATTGATTGTCCCACACTGAGCTTCTGATGCCGGTCTTCCCTCAGCTTACTTCCAGCGCGCGCCAGCATCAGAACCTCGACGTGAGACAGTGTTAGTGAGGGAAGCCCACAGTTGGGGGAGAGCCGGACCTGGCGGCAACTAGAGGACCGGCAGCCAGGCTCCCCCTGTCAGCCGCCCTGGATGCAAAAGGATCCTCTAAGGTTCCATACGTGGGCTCTGGTATGCAGAAACTGATGGTGAATGGGGCCGGTGTTGAGTACTTCTCAAGCTGAAGCTAGCCGCTCATTATATCTTATTCCTCTGTGTCCTGGGACCTCAAATCAACGGGGTAACTCCCTGTTTGAAGTGCACACCCGAGGCACAGACTTCAGAATTGGCGTAAAATGGCCACCGCATTTATTAAAACAACAACATAACCCAAATAACAGCATCACATTGTACCCACACATGATGAACCTCCTGCGTCACCTATGATGCCCAAGAACCCACTGGCCGTACCAGCCAAGCAGGAAATTTATAATATACCACTATCCAAACCGAAAGGACATCACCAAACCAGCCGACTTAGCACAGCCCAGCAACGTCTTCCCCATTCTGTAAACTGGATCACTGATCCATCCTTATCACGTGCAATCTGAACACTACCTCTGCCAAAAGACGGGAAATGTAACCCCTAAAATTAGCTTGGACCCCCACCAGACCCACTGTCTGCTCTACCCTGTCCTGAACACCCATATTAAAGATGTCCAGGGCTATGTCTGAAAGATGAATGCCAATGCCACCCCCCCCCCCCCCCCCCCACCCCACCCCTGTATAAACCTGACTGCTTATCCTTCAGGTTACTGTACCTCAAAGAGATTCCCCACAGAGTCCTGACAAAATCGGATACCCCCTTGTTCAGCTTTCTCCTACTTTTTTCAATCGCCCTGACATCTCTCGCTCCTTGCCAAACCTGCCTTGCAACCACCTCAGACCAGACCAACACCGTAGAGCTAAATGCCAAATATATCTGAGCTGTGTCCCACTTTATTGTAAAATAGATCATTTCCCCCAACATCTAATTAGAACCGCCGGCTCAGCAAGTGACATTCAACAGCTCCCGAAGCGTTTCTGCCCATCGCATACCCCGAATGCCCAACCATGGTACCTCAGCCTCCGACCCTGCCATCCACAGCTGCTATCTGTATGGGCTACGAGCCACCCTCTTTTTGCCCAATGAATGTAGAAGTTACCATATACCCATATTCTGCCAGTGAAACGTCCTAGATAAAGGAAGGGGGGGAGGACATAATGACCAGCCTTACCACACCTCCCAGCCAGCGCGAATGTAGCTCCTAAAGTGCTGCGAATCCCACATGCCGATTCTCCTTATCACCTCTTCCTTTAGCCCCAGCCTAGCCGCCACTGTGTCTGCTCCTAGCCTAAAAGAGGGAGGTGCGAACTCAGCCGGGTTGATACCCAACTGCTGCAAAGCCCTTCTAAAAATTCGGGTAAACTGAAATCATGTAAGAGGTGCCCCATCAAAAGCAACAAAAATTGGGCCTTGGACCCTCTGTAGTCTATTAACTATAAAGGCTCTAATTGCGCCCACAGGGCAGATTACTTCTCGATCAATAGCTGCTAAGGTGACCAACAACACCCTTCCCTGCTTGTCAGTCTTGGAAAAACTTGAAAAAACCTCACTCTTGCCTGATCAATCACCATTTCATTCCACCATAACCCCCAAGGCTTTAAACTTGAAGCAAAAACTAACTCCCTAACCCTCAACACCCCTAAAAATGCTAACACGAAGGAGGCCTTAAATAAACCCACCTCAAAACTAGAAAAACACACTGCTGCAAGTGCCTGGCATTGCTGTACTAGTAGGCCCGGTGACACCGGACGTCTTCTGTCCCCAGAAGGTGTTATTCTTCTCCAATTCAGCAGCATCCGCTTCACTAAAAAATTATTTGTCACATCCCTTGACTCATACAATTTACAGAAAAAGGATATACCCACCACTTTTTGTTCCATGGAACCGGGAGACATCCCTTGCTCAGACAATCACCATAAGTATGCCACCATGCCCCCAACCTGCTCCTTATAAGCCGTTGGGAGTTCCAAAGGCTTAAAAAAAATGTGCCCCTATCCCTCCAAGCCCCCTCGTATGATGCCTTCCTTATCCCCTCCATCACTCTTCCCAACCCAGGTTCCATAAATGATCAGAGCACACGTGTCCCTCTGCATCTGCCTCTGGCACTAGCTCTCGGAACAACCCCACCTTAGAATGAGAGAGTGCATCGGTTATGTTATTCTCCAGCCCTGGAACATGATTTGCGCAAAAATAAATGTTCCCCATTAGGCAGAAGAGCACTAATCTTCTCAGCAACCGCACCACAGTGGGAGAGCTGGCCATTAACCCATTAAGTGCATCTAACACACCCTTGTTATCTGATCTGAATAACACACTTTTATTGTGCAGCAGCCCCATCAACCCCCCTCCCCCAAGATTCAGATGCCTCCGTAAAAAGATATAGATCGACGTTTGACACTTCAGGCTCCAGCCATACGGTCCTCTCATTACATCTACAAAGCATACAATTTAAAATATTTTCCTGATACAGTTCTAGGAATTTTGCCTTGCTGATTTTTCAACCCTAACACTGCACATTGCTTACAACAGCGGTGCGCAAAGTGGGGGGCGCACCCCCCAAGGGGGGTGTAAGATTTGCTGCGGGGGGTGCGGGGTTTACAGAGGCCCCCGCACGCTTCCCGAAGGCATTTATATTAATGCCAGGAGAGCTGCAGGGTCTCTGTAAACCTTACTTACCTTGATTCAGACGCTCCTGGGGATGCGTCACCATGGCAACGCGGCGTCACATGACGCCACAGGGTCATGTGACATCACGTTGCCATGACAATGTGATGTCATGATGCCTGGACGTCTGAATCAAGGTAAGGGGGGGTGGGGCGCAAGGAGAGGGGGAAAGCCAGCAGGTGAGTGCAGGGGAAAAGATTACGCCCCCCTGGCTTACAATTTAGGTCAATTTCACATTTAACTATTATTTCTTCCTCATGTATCAACACCATTTTGTTCAGAAACTCAAACATAGGTGACCAGCGCATCAGAAACGGATTGAATTCCTTTTCATAAGGTATATATCTCCGCTTCGACCACTCCACTGTATTAGGGTATTAGTACAGCATCCCTGGCAGGGGAAAAGGGACTAGTACCTAGTGCTCACTGGCACACGTGTAGTACAAAGATTGTCCCATACAAAGCTGATGAATGCATAAACCCACAGGGGTAACTCACTGTTATAGCTCCCAGGTCCTCAGTGCGGTCCAAGTACGGTCCAGACGGCGTGCAGATCCACCAGGAGGATGAACAGGAAAGTGAAAAGGAGACGGGCAGCGCACTGCCAGAAAAACAGGAGGAGGCTCACAAGTAAAATGAATTCTTTACTCTTGAGATGGATCCAACATAACCCCAAGAGAGCTCCAAACTCACCACACCTACGTGTTTCGTGCTGTGTGCCCTTTATCAAGGTATACACCTTTTTATGGAAACCCCCTCTCCTTTTGGGAGGCACGATAACTCTCACCTTCTCCCCTTTAGCTGTTAGTCCGAGCTTGCATTCTCCACCATTATGTCAGAAAAGCCTTTGTGATATAATAATCAGTATTCAGGGTTCCAGTCCAAAATCAGCATTCTTTATTGTTCAATCAGCTTTCAGCGTTTTATGTAGCAAGGATACACATTATAGATACATCTGTTAGTCTTCAGTATCTAAGAAGGTAGTGACTTATGCAATATTCAAAGTGATTCTTATACCATCTGAACAAAGAGACATAAATCACTGGTCTAAACTAACTTACTTTTTTTACTAACTAAACACTGATTTCTCAGGAAGATAAAGAACTAAGAAAAATATATATCAGAGCTAGGAACGAAAGACATCAGAAAATATAAAACACAGACAAGAATCCTAGGAACTGTTTAAAATAACAGACATGGGGCTCGATGCAGTAAGCACCGAAAAAGCACTTTCGGCAGGGGTTCAAAATCGGCATGTTTTTGACGTGTTGCCCTCGCAGTATGCAGGAAGGGCCGAATCCCTGGCGAATCACTGTGAAAGCAACACACTGAGTAGCCGGTGGCGAGACAGTCTGTCTGCCCATAACCTGGCGATACGCCGTCCCATGCCGACATCAGCCTGCAGCAGAGAGAGATCCGCCACTCTCTCTGCGCAAACATCGGCAAAATAAAAAATATTTGCAATCAATTTTTATTCATAGTGTACATGTGCAGGGGGTCTCCGGAGCTGAATCGCATTGGTTTCAGGTCCGGGGACCCCCTACTTCCCGAGATACAGGCACCATTATGAGGTGCCGGTATCCCTCTGCATTTAAATGTCCTGATCACGTGACCGCAGAATGTAAACAAAGCAGAAGGATACTGGCACCCCCTAAAGTGGCCTGTATCTCGGGAAGCAGGGGGTCCCCGGACCTAAAATCAAAGCGGTTCAGCTCCGGAGACCCTCTGCACATCTACACTATGAGTAAAACACACATATCAAAAAAGAATAATTCCTTACCGTGGCGTCTATCTTCTATGGTAATGAAGCAGCATAAATGTATTTTTAATAATAGTTTACGGGAGCAGGGGGTCCCCTGAGCTGAACTGCATTAATTTCTGGCTCAGGGACCCCCTGCTTCCCGAGTTACAGGCCCCGGTATGGGGCATCGGGTGCCAGTGTCGCCGCCATCTTTATTGCATCCCATACGCGACGTGCCAGCTATAAAGATGGCGGCGACACTGGCACCGATGTCCCATACTGGGGCCTGCAACTCGGGAAGCAGGGGGTCCCTGAGCCAGAAATCAATGCTGTTCAGCTCAGGAGACCCCCTGCTCCCGCATAATATTATTAAAAATACATTAATGCTGCTTCATTACCATAGCGGCTATCCGCTAAGGCAATGAAGGGGTTAAGACATAATAGCATGTTTATTGGGGACAATTGCCCCCAATAAACATTGCAATAAACAACATACACACCCTGTGCCCCCAACAACCCCTATACCCCCTAACATACAGTACATATATTAAAGTTTTGGGATGCACAGCAATGATACTATGGGCCAGCAGTGGCCCTCGGGTGTTCCCCGCGGGCTTGCAGTACCAATTCTGTGCCCCCCAAAAATAATTTTAAAACACAAATACTTATAAATAAATACACCCCCCTAACACATACAGTATAGTAATGGGCAAAATTACTATTATCCACATATGGATAATAGTGCATTTGCCCATTTAAAATACAATAAATACATATTGCACTCACCCATGTCCGGCTGCCACGATGAAGGTCATTCTCATCTTCATTCCCGTCCATGCCCCCCTCTGATGCTGCAAAACATAAACAAGAATAAAAAAAAGCCAATGTAATGTCCCCTAACCCCTTAGCGGTGATTAACCTTAGCGGTCATTAACCGCTATAGTCATTAAGGGGTTAACCCACCCTCACCCACCACCCAGGAGGCCTATACACCCTCCACCACTACCCCCCCACCAGTGAGGCCTAACCACCCTCAACCACTACCCAACCTGGCTTGGGGACAATACCCCCTTCCCCCACCCCCGCTAGCCACAATAATCATAACTATATTTAATAAACAATACATAACCCACCCCCTGTGCCCCCCCATAAATACATGGTTTATTCTTTTACATACAGGGTTAATACCGCAGGCCCACGGGAGTCCCCGATGGGCCTGCCGGGTGTCCGCAAGCCCCACAGTGGCCCAGCAAAAGGTTTCAAACAGGGTCTGGAGGCCTACGGGTGGTCCCCGGCAGGCACCGTGGTCATCCAGGTGGTCTCCGCGGGTCAGGTGGGCCCAAAATGGGGTCTCCACGGGTAGGCCCACGGGTGTCTGGGGGCCCCGGGCCAGCCCCACAGGTGTGGTTGGTTCCCACGGGGGTCTGGGGGTCTGGGGGCCCTCGGGTGGTCCCTACGGGTCCGCGGTGCCCCCAGATATGTGGGGCCACCGGTTCTTCCCCGCAGGTGTCCCCCAAAGGACACGTCAGCCTGGTACCCGTGAGCGTCCAAGGAGACCTCAGGTGGTCTCCAGAGGTCCTCGCAGACCTAAGGAACCAACCCTGTATTTAAAATAAATAAACCTCGTCCTATACATTTAAAGAAAGAAATACCCCCCCCCCCTAAACACATACAGTACAGTAATGTGCAAAATAACTATTATCCAGATATGGATAATAGATTATTTGCCTGTTATTAAACACATAAAACAGCATCAATCAATTAAATAAATAGAGTTCTACTTACCCCCTGTCAATGAGATGCAGTCCGGTCATCAAACGGGTTCCGTTGGCAAAAGAATACATTGAAAATACTTTCAAATGCCAGTTAACCCCTTAATCACCGCCAAAGTAATTAAGGGGTTAACCCATCCTGCACCAATACCAACCCTTCATCCATTCATTTGTACAGTGTTGTGTGTGTGTGTGTGTGTGTGTGTGTGTGTGTGTGTGTGTGTGTGTGTGTGTGTGTGTGTGTGTGTGTGTGTGCGTGTGTGCGTGCTCGACAAATCCGGTCGGCCACTCGCCAGGCGCGATCGGAAATTGGCCGGTGGCCAGCTACTTTTTTTCCCTGCTCTGGGCAAATTTTTTTTAAATAAATAAATAACAAAAAAAAAAAAATATCCTCCTGGCTGATTGGCCAATTGGTTGTGACGCGGAATGGAGTCCTTCTCTGCAGGGGTAAGTAATGGCTGCTCCTGCTCCTCGCGCACGCGGTCCCTACCTCCTGCCCGGGCTTCCCCCCTCATCCCCTCAGTCTCCGCTCCTGTCCCCTTGGCTGCTCCCGCGGGGCAGGAGATACCAGCGGGCGATCCCCCTCCCCTTCCCGGTTGCCCTCCGGTTCCGCTCCTGTCCCCGTGGCTGCTCTCGCGGGGCAGGAGATGACAGCAGGGGATTCCCCCCCCCCCCCACTGTCCCGCTTGCCCTCCGGTTCCGCTCCTGTCCCCGTGGCTGCTCGCGAGGGGCAGGAGATGACAGCGGCGATGTTTCCCTCCCCCTGCCCTCCGGTCTCCGCTTCCTCCCCTCCCCCACCCCCACAAATTTAAAAATAAATAAATAACAAAAAAAAACAAATATCCTACTATCTGATTGGCCAATTAGTCGTGACGCTGAATGGAGCCCTTCTCTGCAGGGGTAAGTAATGGCTGCTCCTGCTCCTCGCGCACGCGGTCCCTACCTCCTGCTCGCGCTTCCCCCCTCATCCCCTCAGTCTCCGTTCCTGTCCCCGTGGCTGCACGCGCGGGGCAGGAGATGACAGCGGAGGATGTTCCCCCCCCCCTCGGACGCGCTTCCCCTCAGTCTGCTCCTGTCCCCGTGGCTGCACGCGCGGGGCAGGAGATGACAGCGGGGGATGTGTCCCCCCCCCTCGGACCCGCTTCCCCTTAGTCTCCGCTCCTGTCCCCGTGGCTGCACGCGTGGGGCAGGAGATGCCAGCAGGTGTGTTCCCCTCGGTCCCCGTGGCTGTCTCCGTCCCCCCCCCCCACAGAGAGTGTGTGTGCGTGTGTGTATGAGAGAGTGTTTGTGTGTGTGTATGAGAGAGAGAGAGAGAGAGAGAGAGTGTGTGTGTGTGTACGTGTACGATACCAGAGGTACACCCCACCCCACCCAGTCAGTCAGTCATCACCCCACCCAGTCAGTCATCCCCCCACAGCACCCAGTCAGTTATCCCCCCACAGCACCCAGTCAGTCAGTCACCCCCCCACCCAGTCAGTCAGTCATCCCCCCACCTAGTCAGTCAGTCATCCCCCCACCCAGTCAGTCAGTCATCCCCCCACCCAGTCAGTCATACCCCCCCCACCCAGTCAGTCATAACCCCCCCACCCAGTCAGTCAGTCACACCCCCCCCCCCACCCAGTCAGTAATACCCCCCCACCCAGTCAGTAATACCCCCCCACCCAGTCAGTCAGTCATACCCCCCGCCCACACAGTCAGTCATACCCCCCACACAGTCAGTCATACCCCCCCACCCAGTCATACCCCCCCATCCAGTCATACCCCCCCACCCAGTCAGTCACACCCCCCCACCCAGTCAGTCATACCCCCCCACCCAGTCAGTCATAAGTCAGTCATAACCCCCCCACCCAGTCAGTCATACCCCCCACCCACTCTGTCATACCCCCGACACACAGTCAGTCATACCCCCCCACCCAGTCAGTCATACCCCCCCCACCCAGTCAGTCATACCCCCTCCACCCAGTCAGTCATACCCCCCCACCCAGTCAGTCAAGTCAGTCATAGTCAGTCATCCCAACCCTCACCCCCTGACCAGTAACCCCACCCCAGACAGTAAGTAATCCCCACCCAGTCAGACACCCCGTCACCCCACCCCATCACCCCACCCCATCACCCCCCCCCCCAATCACCCAGTCAGTCACCCCACCCAGTCACCCCACACCCCCAATCACCCCACCCAGTCACCCCATCCCCCCACAGTCACCCTCTCTCGTCTCACCCTCTCTCCGTCTCTCACCTTCTCTCCGAGTAAGTGTGCTGTGTCTGTGTTGTGATTGTGTGTGGTAATTAAATGCAGCGGTGCACAAACTGGGGGGGCGTACGCTCTCCAAAGCTTGGCGCTTGGGGAGACAAACAAATTTGACTTTGAAGCACACTCAGCAGCAGTCAATGCGCATGCACTCGCGCACACACACACACAGCCACACACAAAAATAGCCCCGATCCATGCCCCCCCTGCTTGTGCTTGCAAAATTATGCAGGACTCCCTGCGCTCATGCTTGGAGAGTTGGTGATGTCACCGCTCTCAGCGCCAGCGTGGACGCAGCCTAATTTTGCAAGCACGAGCTGTTGAAATAAGTATTTAGACATATTTGTATTTACCTTGTATACCATTTAATAAAGGGTTTTTTTTTCATGTGATTTTGATTACATCAGGCAGGGGGGGGGGGGGCCGAGAAATTTCATGGATGAAAAGGGGGGCTCGTCATAAAAAGTTTGCTCACACCTGAGTTATAGCATATAGCATCAGAGAATTACAATGTATGGGAAAGGGAGTTTGAAACTGGGCAGCACAAGTCTTATCTCTAACATATACATCCTGTCACTCGGTTTCAACCCTCCCTTAAGATTCAAGCTACCCATAAAATCTTTCATGAGAAAGCCAACTTAAAAACATTTTAACCTATTGTGTGCAGAATATATATTGCTATCGTACTTAATATAGGAAAAAAAAAAAAATATATATATATATATATATATATATATTGTGACAAACGGCTTACTCCGGGGCTCCGTCGTTTGTCCAGGACTGTTTAGAACACGGTCTTTTAGGGTAGGTTAAATGATGAGGCGTCACGTACTGTTCCTTTAAACAGGCTATGCCTGGTTTATTCAGTCCCAGGCACTGAGACTGCCACAGTGCATACAACAGAAAACAGATCAAAACAAAAGCTGCTCACCTGAGCGATAACTTAACTTAGATATCCCTGACTCAGGGTTGGAAGTGGCTTTTCCACTTCCAACATCAAAACACGGTACTTTTGCAGTCTTACACAAATGAACAGAAAGATTGAACCTGTTTGGGGAAGAGGCTTCTCCCCTCTGTAGTTCAGCAGCCTTCCAGCCTCCTGGCTCTTGTGGGGAGACCAGAGCAAACAGGAAATCAGTCTTTCATACCTGATTCCTAATTAGCATGACAGGTGACAGAAATCAGGCAGCAGACAAACTCTGGTCTGGATCTCTCATCCCTCAGTTCCAGCGCTTGCCAAACTGTGGGATGGAGTGTATGTATTATAAGGCTGCACTCCCAGGCCAAACAGGATAGAAACTGTCTAGTATCCTGGGAGCCCTATATACGGAATTTATTACCATCCCCTGGTTTCTGTCACATATCCTCCCCCCCAGCTCAGACCTCGAGGGATGAGCGACCATGGATATTAGGGAGTGCATCCTTGACAACCCGTCAGCATTGCCATGTTTGTGCCCTGACCTGTGTTCCACAGAAAATTTAAAGGGTTGTAGGCTTAGGAACCACCTGGTCACTCTAGCATTCTTTTCCCTGTTTTGACACATCCAGGTAAGGGGTGCATGATCTGTGACCAACCGGAATTTTCTCCCCAACAGGTAGTATTTGAGCGTCTCTACAGCCCACTTTATTGCGAGACACTCTTTCTCTACTATGGAGTAATTTTTCTCCTGGGGATTTAGTTTCCTACTTAAATAAAGGATGGGGTGCTCCTCACCTTGAGACTCCTGGGAGAGTACCGCCCCCAGCCCTACCTCAGATGCGTCGGTTTGGACTACGAACTCTTTGGAGAAGTCAGGTGTGACCAACACTGGTTGGGCACAGAGAGCTTCTTTCAGGCTTCTAAAGGCCTGTTCGGTTTCGGGGGACCACTTTACCATTAGCGGTCCTCTTGCTTTTGTGAGGTCAGTTAGTGGGGTTGCCTTAGTTGCAAAATTGGGAATAAACCTTCTATAGTACCCAATTAACCCCAAAAAGGTCCTTACTTGTTTTTTTGTAACTGGCCTTGGCCAATTTTGTATCGCCTCCACTTTGAGTGTTTGGGGTTTGAGTAAACCTCTGCCAATAGAATATCCCAGATACTTGGCCTCCTCCAGACCAATAGTGCATTTAGCGGGGTTAGCAGTTAGTCCAGCAGACCGGACTGCGTCAAGCACAGCTTGGACCTTTGGAAGGTGGGATTGCCAATCTTCACTATGGATTACCACATCATCCAGGTAGGCGGCAGCATACCGAGCATGTGGTTTTAAAATTTTATCCATCATTCTTTGGAATGTGGCGGGAGCTCCATGTAAGCCAAAAGGCAACACCTTATACTGAAAGAGGCCGTCTGGGGTTGAGAAGGCTGTCTTTTCTTTTGCCCTTTCTGTGAGGGGAACCTGCCAGTACCCTTTTGTTAGGTCTAGGGTTGTGAGATATCGGGCTTTGCCCAGTCTCTCTACAAGTTCATCTACCCTGGGCATAGGATAAGTATCAAATTTTGACACCGCGTTTAGTTTCCGGTAGTCATTACAAAACCTTGTTGTACCATCTGGCTTTGGGACTAAGACTATAGGGCTGTTCCACCCACTTTGGGATTCCTCAATTACACCTAGTTTTAGCATTTTTTTAACCTCTAAACTTATAGCCTTTCTTTTGGCCTCTGGGATTCGGTACGGTTTAAGGTTAACTCGGACCCCCGGTTCAGAGACTAGGTCATGTTCAATTACGCTAGTTCTACCTGGCCGTATAGAGAAGATTTCTTTGTTTCTTTTCACTAAATTCTGAACCTCTCGTTTCTGATGAACAGACAGGGTTTCAGCTATGCTAACCTCTGGGTCAGTTTCTTGATTCTCTGACGGACCTGGGGGTACTAGGGTTAACAAGACTTCTCTATCTTTCCAGGGCTTGAGTAGGTTTATATGGTAAATTTGCTCAGGTTTCCTCCTACCTGGCTGTCTTACCTTATAATTTACTTCTCCCACTCTTTCCAAGACCTCATATGGCCCATGCCATTTAGCAAGGAATTTACTCTCCACGGTGGGAACCAGAACTAGTACCCTATCACCTGGAGAAAAAATTCTGACCCTAGCACCCTTATTATATGTATTCCTCTGTGCTTCTTGAGCTTTCTCCATGTGTTCCCTCACTATGGGTAGGACTGCAGCAATGCGGTCCTGCATCTGGGCAACATGCTCTATTACACTTCTGTAAGGGGTAACCTCGTGTTCCCAAGTCTCTTTGGCTATATCCAGTAAGCCCCTTGGGTGTCGGCCATACAATAGTTCAAACGGGGAGAAGCCTGTGGATGATTGGGGAACTTCCCTAATGGCAAATAACAGGTACGGTAACAAACAATCCCAGTTTTTCCCATCTTTATCAACCGCCCGCCGTAACATGCTCTTTAAGGTTTTATTGAACCTTTCCACTAAACCATCTGTTTGTGGATGATAGACTGAGGTTCTGAGATGCTTGATTTTTAGGAGTTTACATAGCTCTTTCGTTACTTGGGACAGAAATGGTGTTCCCTGGTCAGATAGAATCTCGTTAGGAATCCCGACCCGGGAAAACAGAACTACTAACTCTTTTGCTATGTTTTTAGCTGAGGTGCTACGTAGGGGAACTGCCTCCGGATATCGGGTGGCATAATCTAATATTACCAATATATGCTGATGTCCCCTAGCAGACTTTATTAGGGGTCCTACTAGATCCATAGCAATCCGGTCAAATGGTACCTCTATTATGGGAAGGGGTACCAATGGGCTGCGGTACGCCTTGAACGGGGCGGTGATCTGACATTCTGGGCATGAGGAACAATAATTCGTAATTTCTGCCAGAACCCCAGGCCAATAGAAGCTTCGGAGAACCTTTTCTTTTGTCTTTTCCACCCCTAGGTGTCCCCCCAATGGATGACTATGTGCGAGGTGTAATACTACATTACGGAATGTCCGTGGTACCAACAATTGTTTAGTTGTAACTGATTTCCTTTTATCAACCCGATATACTAGGTCGTTCTCTACCTCGAAGTAGGGGTAAGCAAGTGACCTATCTGGTTGGCCAGGAGTACTATTCTGGTTCCGTATATTTCCCCTTGCTACCGCTAATGTGGGGTCCTCCCACTGGGCCTTCTTAAAACTCCCAGGACTGACCTCTAGGTCAGCGAGGGTCTTATCCGGTTCTGGGGTGGTAAGTGTCTGCTCAACATCTTGATTTGGGGTATTCCCTACCAAAGTAGTGATGGGGAAGGGAATTTTACAGCACTCCTCCTTTTCCCCCTTCTTATTTGGGCCCTCGTCAACCTCCATTTCTGAAAAAGGGAAAGGATTTGTTTCTTCTAATACTTCGTTATGGTCCGCTATTGAACTCTGGGCGCTATTCTGAGCGGGGGACCACATTTTTAGAAAATGGGGAAAGTCGGTCCCTATTAACACATCATGTGCCAGTTTGGGTACAATACCCACCTTGAAATCTAAAGAACCAAACTCTGTTTCAAAAAAAACATCAACAGTGGAATATTCATGATTATCCCCATGTATACAACAAATTGCCACTCTTTGTGAACTGTTTCCCTGTTTCTTCTTAATGGGCAAGAGGTATTCGGACACTAGTGTGACCATGCTCCCAGAGTCAAGAAGTGCCCGAACCCTCTTACCATTAACCTTTACAAATGCCCACAGATGGTTATTCAAGGGGTCCTCTGGGCTAGGGCCCATACATTGGGACAACAGCGAATAAGGTTCCACGCTGTTGCATTGCATGGGCTCATCATTTAGTGGGCAGATTTTTGCTGTGTGGCCCCTCTCATGACAATTTACACATTTAGGTACATAGTCTGTGTCCCACTTAGAGCCTTTTCCCGGCTCCCCATGTTGGCTATTGCCCTTAGTGTGCGAACCACTGTTGCTGGTGCTGCGTGAAGGTGGTCGCCGCTCTTCAGCGCCCCTTAACCCCGGTACCCTTTTACCGTCTCTGGAAGAGTCCTGGAACCTCGGGTAGTGGGGTTGCTCCACGACTGTGGGTTGCGGGTGCTCTTCTGCTGCATTGTACCTTTCTACGAGGGCCACAAGCTCATCCGCATTGTGGGGGTCACTCCGACTGACCCAACGGCGTAAGGCAGAGGGAAGTTTCCTCAAGAACTGGTCCATGACCAACCGTTCCACGATGTGGCTGGCTGAGTTGATCTCGGGTTGTAGCCACTTCCGGGCGAGGTGGATGAGGTCATACATCTGGCTTCGGGTGGCTTTATCCATCGTGAAGGACCATGCGTGAAACCTTTGGGCGCGAACAGCCGTGGTTACGCCGAGGCGGGCGAGGATCTCGAACTTCAATTTTGCATAGACGTTAGCTTCGGCTGGCTCTAGATCAAAGTAAGCCTTCTGGGGTTCGCCGCTTAGGAAGGGTGCGATTAGACCAGCCCACTCAGCTTCTGGCCATCCCTCTCTCTGTGCCGTGTGTTCAAACGTGAGAAGATAGGTTTCCACATCATCCGAGGGTCCCATCTTCTGAAGGTAGTGGCTTGCCCTGGTCATTTTCGGAACTGGGGCTGCCGCTGCCAGTGGAAGGTTACTGATAGTCCCCCTCAGGATCTCGAGTTCCTGCTGTAAGCCCTGAGCGAACCGCTGTTGCTCCTCTCTCAGCAAGCGGTTTGTCTCTTGCTGGTTTGCATTCGCGTTTTGCAGGGCTTCATTCGTCTGTTGCTGGTTTGCATTCGCCTGTTGCTGGTTGGCATTCGCCTGTTGCTGGTTGGCATTAATCTCTTGCTGGGCTATTAGCAGCTGTTGCTGGGCTGCATTCGTCTGCTGCTGGTTTGCATTAGTTTCTTGCTGGGCTATTAACAGCTGTTGCTGGGTTTCATTCGCGTCTTTCTGGGCAGCGACATTGCGTACCAGCGCACCCACCACGTCTTCCATCTTGTTTGCAGAGGATGAAAAAAACTTTTTTTTTTTTTTTTCAAAGTTCTTCAACCCGCAGACCCCCTAGTGCTCTGCCCGCATTCTCCACCATATGTGACAAACGGCTTACTCCGGGGCTCCGTCGTTTGTCCAGGACTGTTTAGAACACGGTCTTTTAGGGTAGGTTAAATGATGAGGCGTCACGTACTGTTCCTTTAAACAGGCTATGCCTGGTTTATTCAGTCCCAGGCACTGAGACTGCCACAGTGCATACAACAGAAAACAGATCAAAACAAAAGCTGCTCACCTGAGCGATAACTTAACTTAGATATCCCTGACTCAGGGTTGGAAGTGGCTTTTCCACTTCCAACATCAAAACACGGTACTTTTGCAGTCTTACACAAATGAACAGAAAGATTGAACCTGTTTGGGGAAGAGGCTTCTCCCCTCTGTAGTTCAGCAGCCTTCCAGCCTCCTGGCTCTTGTGGGGAGACCAGAGCAAACAGGAAATCAGTCTTTCATACCTGATTCCTAATTAGCATGACAGGTGACAGAAATCAGGCAGCAGACAAACTCTGGTCTGGATCTCTCATCCCTCAGTTCCAGCGCTTGCCAAACTGTGGGATGGAGTGTATGTATTATAAGGCTGCACTCCCAGGCCAAACAGGATAGAAACTGTCTAGTATCCTGGGAGCCCTATATACGGAATTTATTACCATCCCCTGGTTTCTGTCACAATATATATATATATATATATAAACCATAATACTGAGTTAAGTTATGGTGAATAAAAAAAGTGACAAAAACCCTCCACAGGAAAGCAAATATGCAAATATAACTGTATGCTCATCTGCATGTCTTAGGCAGGTCTGCAACCCCGCCTTTCCCCATCATCACCCAGCATACAGCACTTCCACTGCAGCAAGGGATTCTGGAAAATGACATGCAAATGAGCACACAGTGTCACTTTTTGCCTCAATAACCACTTTTAACATGGTTCCCTATAGGCTTAAGCTTGCTGCATGGTCACAGCTTTGAGCACAGCCAGGGTTAAGGTGCATACCCAGAAAACCACCCACAGACAGCTGTTTCGACCTTGATGGGTCTCATCAGTGTGGGGTTGGTGATGGGGAAAGGCGGGGTTGCAGACCTGCCTAAGACATGCAGATGAGCATTCAGTTATATTTGCTTATTTGCTTTCCTGTGGAGGGTTTTTGTCACTTTTTTTACTCACCATAACTTAACTCAGTATTATGGTTTAGCCTATTCCATAGCCTCTCTTGCATTCCCAGTAAAATCAACCCCACACTGATGAGACCCATCAAGGTCGAAACAGCTGTCTGTGGGTGGGTTTTTGGCTAAGATCAAGAGGATGGAGGTTGCCATGGAGCCCGCCGGGACCACCCTGCACAAGGAGAAGAAGAAGAAGACGAAGAAGGAGAAGCACACGGCACCCCCGGAGACGGTCCCCAGCAGCCAGGAGACGGACGGAAGAGGCCCAGCGGCAACCAGCTCCAGTGGCTCAGGCGACGTTGCCACCCCCAGCGGCCTCACCCCCACTGCCAGCACCAGCAGCGGCGGCCCCAGCTCCAACCCTGGAGCTGGGATCAGCAGCAACAGGAGGATCCCCCGCCTGGAACCCTGGATGAGGCAGACGGTGGTGATGCAGCTGACGGAGGTCGACGGACAGCGCCTTCTATTGGACGCTGAGACCTTTGCCAAGGAGCTGGTGAGCAAAGCAGGCTTTACTCCGGACGAGATCCTGAGCATCCAGGACCTCAGGGGTGGCCTGTTTTTCGTCACCTTCGCCACGGCGGGAGCCTGCAGGAGGTACTGGGAGGCTTTCCAGACCCTGAAACAGGAGGTCCCCTTCTCAGAGTTCGACGTGAACTGCCCTATCCAGAGGGATGAGAAGAGGATCACTGTGACGGTGAGGAACCCCCATATCCCTGGAAAGGATATTGCTACCTTTCTGCGGCGCTCTTGCACCGTGGTGAGGGAGCCGAGCAGGATCAAGGACAAGTTGGGGTACTGGGTGGGAAAGTGGAGCATGGTAGTTCGCTTGTTGCCAAATCCAGAAGCGGCAGATCGGCTGCACCACCTCCCTCCCAGTTTTTCACTTGCGGGCAGCTCAGGGAGGATCTTTTACCCTGACCAGCCCCAGACCTGCGGTAATTGCGGGAACCTGGGGCATCAGTGGAAACAGTGCACCCTGAAAGCCTGCAGAAACTGCAAGAACACCGGACACGAAACAAAGGATTGTCCCCGCCAGAAAATCTGCGACCTGTGCGGAGAGACAACCCACATGTTCCGGGACTGCCAGCTGAGGGTCAGGAGCTACGCAGAGGCTGCGGCGAAAGGCGCAACACCGGGCGCGCCCCTGACAGCAACCCAGAAGGCAGCCAAGAAGCCCCCTGCAAACCAACCCGTAAAGGCACAAGGGGGTAAGTATCAGAAGGAGCAAAGGGAAAAGGAGGCCACCCAAGCAGCGCCCGCTGCGGCTCCTGAGCCCGCTGCCCCTTCAGTAGCAGCCCCCACCCCACCCCTTCCCACCCTCACCCCTATAGCAACACTCCCTCCCACACCCACTGCTGCTGCAACCCCCACCCTCCCCCCTACCCCAACCCTCCCCGCCCCCCCAACACCCCTTGCCCCCTCCTCCCAACCCTCCACTGCAGCCCCCCCCACGCTCCATGAGGCTGCAGCCCCTCCCTCTGTAACACCTCTCCCCAGCCCCGAGGCTGTTGCACCCCCTCCCTCCTCCTCCCTTGCTACAGATACCGCCCCCATAGCCCAGACCGGAACGGAGAAGCAGGGAATAAAGAGGAGAGCCCCTGAGATGGATAGCCCGCACCAGGGGCTGGAGCAGAAGAGAGCCCAAATGCAAATCGGCGACTCACCCACTTCCAGCGATGCTGATAGCGACCTTGAAAGCGACCTGGAGGAGGAGGAAGCAGAGATGCAGGAGGCAGCCATTGCAGAGGAGCAGGCGGCCATTTTAGAACAGCCACCTAGCGAGACACTGGTGACCGTGGAAGAGCTCATAAGAGAGGGGCGAGAGGCAGCAGAGACCCTCCTCCTCCATGACAACCTTGGGCAAACCATGGATCTGCTAGTCCAGCTGTGCGAGGAGATCAACAAGACCACCCACGCCAGCGAGGATGGTAACTAGTATCACTGCATGTCTGTCCAACCCTTTATCCCCAAACTAATGGCGTCTTTTAACATTTTCTCCATTAACGTAAGGAGCATAGGAGAGCGGATGAGACGTGCCAGAGTACTAACATTCCTTTCTTTACAGAAATGTGATGTGTATATGCTACAGGAATGTGCCTTACCTTTTTCTCGATCCTACAGGCACCTGAGCGGGCAGTGGTCTCACGGCCCCTCCTACTGGTCTGGGGGGAGCGGGTGCAGGAACGCGGGTGTAGCCATTTTGATCCAGGGGGGATGTTTCACTGTTGATTCTGTCCATGAACTCGTCTGCGGCATCGAAAAGACTAATGAACAAACACAAAGACATTGCTTGGCAGGCCATACACGGGGGACTCCCTGTGAATGCGGACAAGTACCAGAGTAAACTCAGCCTCGTGAGGCACTGCCCCAGGTGCAACCCAGTGGAGGAAAGCATCATACACCTCTTCTGAAACTGCCCCTTTGCGCAGGCCTTGCTGCGCGCGTTGGACACTGACTTAAAGGACTGTATACCGAGGAAGTGCGTCACGTACTACTCGGTGTTCCACGGACTTTTCACAGGAACACACACAGAGGACGCAATCGAAGCCGGTTGGCGTCTAATGTGCTGTTTCAAGGACGTTTTACTATTCGCCAGGGAACGTTTGATCAAGGGGAAGAAGAGGATGTCGGTACAGGACTGTCGCAGGCTGCTCCACAGCCTGCTCAAGGACTATTCCATCTTTGACGGCCCTGAGGAGGAGGACTAAACACCCCCCTCCCCACCCCCCCCTTACTCCCCCGCCCCAAAAGTTTTTCTGTGCAATAAAGTTAGCGATAATGTGTGTATGATATGTCATGTCTGTGGTGCGGTGCATACGTATAAATGCACTGCACCGCCGTGTTCGTCATAGTTTTTTTACTTTTGGGGAAACCATTAATAAAAATGTATGTGAGTTGTGTGGGATATGCACTGCGCCGTTGTTAACGTCGCGGTTTTTTTTCGTTTGGAAAATGATTTATGTACTGTTATAATCTTGTTGTAAAGATTCGCTGCATAATAAAAGAATTTTCGAAACAAAAGCTGTCTGTGGGTGGTTTTCTGGGTATGCACCTTAACCCTGGCTGTGCTCAAAGCTGTGACCATGCAGCAAGCTTAAGCCTATAGGGAACCATGTTAAAAGTGGTTATTGAGGCAAAAAGTGACACTGTGTGCTCATTTGCATGTCATTTTCCAGAATCCCTTGCTGCAGTGGAAGTGCTGTATGCTGGGTGATGATGGGGAAAGGCGGGGTTGCAGACCTGCCTAAGACATGCAGATGAGCATACTATTGGTGCACATATTGGTGCACCAATAGGGACCACATAGTATCCACACACACTTTTAGTTGTGCTACAAACTCTCACATTTCCACACCCACCCACACCATTTATATCCCTCTCACTCCACACACACCTTGTGTAGAGCACTGTTTATACTGTGGGCTCTCCATTCATTTTTATTCACACTGATACACATACACACTCTTTCTTCACTTGCTTTCAGTTACCCTTTGACACCTCTAGCCATAAAACACATCCACACCGGGGGAAGGACCAGCACAGATAAGATTCCAATAGACACTGTTTATAGTATAGCTTTTGCTTGCTTCATTCATTGTAACATCGCCGGAAGAAGAGATCAGTGTATCTCGAAAGCTCGCACAAATAAAAGCATTTCGTTAGCCACAGAACGGTATCATCTATTTATTTTTTGATTATTGAAGCTCGGCTAACACGGTACTGATACCTCTACATGTATATATATATATATATATATATATATATCTACTATATATTTCTGAAAGCACTGTATGTCTGCGTCCCTAGCGGCAATCTCATTGGTCCCTTGGCCTGCCGCCCCCGCACCTCTCATTGGCCTGAGGCAGAGTGACGGGCAAAAACACACACACCCCTCACACACACACACACACACCCCTCACACACACACCACTCACACACACACCCCTCACACACCCCCCCCTCACACACACACACACACACACCCCCCTCACACACACACCCTCACTCTCCCCCGTCAGTTGGACCGCAGCTCACCTTCCACACACCCCCCCCTCCTCTCCCGGTGCCCCTCACTCTCTCCCCCCACCTCACCCAAATCCCCACGCTCAAAACATCCCCAGCCGCACTATCACCCTCACCGTGCGCCGCGGCCCTCCTGCTCAGCAGCAAACTCCAGGCGCCTCCCCCCTCGCGGCGCGGCCCGGGCCTCCTGCTCTCCCCCTCACGTGCGCCGCTACCGTAGAGGGGAAGCGCGGGCCGGGCCTCCTGATCTCCCCCTCACGTGCACCGCTACCGGAGAGGGGAAGCGCGGCGCGGGACTCCCCCTCACGTGCGCCGCTACCGGAGAGGGGAAGCGCGGCGCGGGACTCCCCCTCACGTGCGTCGGCTCCCGGACGGAGGGGAAGCGCGGCGCGAGAGTCCCCATCAAGTGTGCCGGCTCCCGGACGGAGGGGAAGCGCGGCACGGGTCTCCTGCCACTCTTGCCCCCCCCAGCTTCCCGAACTCACCTCCTGCCCCAGCCAGATGCCACGGGGTCAAGGTAAGTCACCCACCGTCTCCCACCCACGCACTGTCACCCAGTCACCCACACACCCACCCAGTCACTTTCACCCAGTCACCCACCCACTCACTCAGTCACCCACTCAGTCACCCACCCACTCACTCAGTCAAGTCATCACCCACCCACCCAGTCACCCACCCACCCACCCAGTCACTTTCACCCACCCACCCACCCAGTCACTTTCACCCAGTCACCCACCCACTCAGTCAACTCAGTCACCCACCCACTCAGTCACCCACCCAGTCACTCAGTCACCCACCCACTCAGTCACCCACCCAGTCACTCAGTCACCCATCCAGTCACCCACCCAGTCACTCAGTCACCCACCCAGTCACTCAGTCACCCATCCAGTCAGTCACCCATTCAGTCAGTCACCCAGTCACCCACCCATTCAGTCAGTCAGTCACCCAGTCACCCACCCAGTCACCCACTCAGTCAGTCACCCACTCATCCACCCAGTCAGTCACCCACTCACCCACCAAGTCAGTCACTCAGTCACCCACCCAGTCACTCAGTCACCCACCCAGTCACTCAGTCACCCATCCAGTCAGTCACCCATTCAGTCAGTCACCCAGTCACCCACCCACCCACCCAGTCAGTCACCCACCCACCCAGTCAGTCACCCACTCACCCACCCAGTCAGTCACCCACTCACCCACCCAGTCAGTCACCCACTCACCCACCCAGTCAGTCACCCACTCACCCACCCATTCAGTCACCCACTCACCCACCCAGTCAGTCACCCACTCTCCCACCCAGTCAGTCTCCCACTCACCCACCCAGTCAGTCTCCCACTCACCCACCCAGTCAGTCTCCCACTCACCCACCCAGTCAGTCTCCCATTCACCCACCCAGTCAGTCTCCCACTCACCCACCCAGTCAGTCTCCCACTCACCCACCCAGTCAGTCTCCCACCCAGTCAGTCTCCCACCCAGTCAGTCTCCCACCCAGTCAGTCTCCCACCCAGTCAGTCTCCCACCCAGTCAGTCTCCCACCCACTCTCCCACTCACTCTCCCACTCAGTCTGCCACTCAGTCTCCCATTCAGTCTCCCACTCACCCTCCCATTCAGTTTCCCACTCACCCACCCATTCAGTTTCCCACTCACCCACCCACCCATTCAGTTTCCCACTCACCCACCCATTCAGTTTCCCACTCACCCACCCATTCAGTCTCACACTCGCCCACCTATTCAGTCTCACACTCACCCACCCAGTCTCACCCAAAACCACCCACCCACTCACTGACCCCACCCACCCACTCACCGACCCCACTCACCGACCCTACCCACTCACTGACCCACCCAGTCACCGACCCCAGTCACTGACCCACCCAGTCACCGACCCTGAAAAAGTCACCCAGTCACCGACCCACCCACCAACCCAAAGTCACCCACCCACCCAAAGTCACCCACCCACCCAAAGTCACCCACCCACCCACCAACCCAGAGTCACCCACCGACCCAAAGTCACCCACCCACCGACCCAAAGTCACCCACCCACCGACCCAAAGTCATCCACCCCCCGACCCAACTCACCCACCCACCGACCCAACTCACCCACCCAACCACCGACCCAAAGTCACCCACCGACCCAAAGTCACCCACCCACCGACCCAAAGTCAAACCGACCCAAAGTCACCCACCCACCCACCGACCCAAAGTCACCCACCCACCAACCCAAAGTCACACACCCACCGACCCAAAGTCACCCACCCACCGACCCAAAGTCACCCACCCACTGACCCAAAGTCACACACCCACCGACCCAAAGTCACCCACCCACCGACCCAAAGTCACCCACCCACCGACCCAAAGTCACCCACTCACCGACCCAAAGTCAAACCGACCCAAAGTCACCCACCCAGTCACCAACCCAAAGTCACCCACTCAGTCACCAACCCACCCACCCACTCAGTCAAGTGTCACCCACCCACCCACACAGTCACCCACACACTCACCCACACACTCAGTCAACTCAGTCACCCACCTAGCTGTCAAGGGGGGGGGGGAAGCCTAACCCTGTCGTACGCCCCTCCCAAAATTACATCCCGGGCAACGCCGGGTCTCTCAGCTAGTATATATATATATATATATATATATATATATATATATATATATATATATATATATATATATATATATATATATACAAATATAACAAACAGCGCAACAATACAATGTTTAAAATAATAAACACTGGTGTAAATAAATAGTCCAAATGTTCAACTGTAGAGGATGAGGGTTTAGTATATCTAAAAATAAAGAGAAGCCAATATGGTGAAGTAAGTATATTCAGGACTTTCACAGCATAAGCACTGATTCTACTTACAAGATAGTAGATAAAATAAGCATATCTGTAGGAGTACAATCTTTAACCGCAGCCCACAAAGCTCTGGCGTAGTCAGATCCGTCTCTCCAACAAACCAAACGCCGCCTGCTCTCAGGTGTCTTGCAGTGACTGCAATCAGAGCTCCTGCTCTCTCCCACTGCTGAATCTCATATGATTATCAGAATGATGTTTCTTTAGTGCTGTCAGTGTCCTTATGAAAATCGCTACTCCCAACCAGATAGGGTTAATGAGCAAATTCAGTAAAAACTTCCAAATGCCTTTAAAAAGGCATATATAGAAGATCTATTTAAAATAAGACCATAGGAACTTGATCACATAACTCTATGCATTTCGTCTAATTGACTTTATCAAGAGACTCACGGCCGGTATTCTGAGGTATCAGCCTGCGGCAGCAAACAACCTTATTTGTATGGCAGACATTTCACGGTAATAACTGACCACAATCCTTTGAGTTGGTCTCAGAGGGTGTCGGGGGAAAATGCTAAACTTTTGCGATAGAGTCTTGCCTTACAGGAGTGGAACTTCACCATCCAGCACAAGAAGGGAATTGAGCATGGTAATGCTGGTGGCCTTTCCCACCAGGACAGCCCTCAGGACTTACTAACTTCAAGAGCTGGCAGGTCAGCCCAGCCACTGGACGGGGTGGTCCGGGCAGTCCCTGCGTCTTGAGTGGGGAAGGTGTGACGGGGAGGGAAGGGGTTAAACTTATTTGCTATGCATTACTGTGTTTGCCCTGTCCCAGCCATTTTTATTCTCCATTTGCAGGCCATTCCCTGCCTGCCAGGTTAAAAGGAAAAAATGCATTGCTTGCCATACCCTCTAACCGACACATAATGGCAGTCTAGAAGCCGGCATTTCAATGAGAAATACAAATTCTAGAACGAAAGCACCCAGAAACCTGATTTTTGAGGTGCAAATACAGTGTAAAAATTATATTTATGTGCATGTAGTAGTTCAGTTATAACACAAACGTAACATGTTGTTTAATAAAGTGGGTAAAAACTCCAGATCTTAAATGTAAGGCAGGAGCTATTTCTTGTAAGTCCAAGCAGGAACTCAGTGGACATCCAGCTGTGATATGGGTGAATGAGCTTCGGTATTTTTATGATGGAGCCTCAAAGAGATCGAGCTGATTAGCATCTTCCTGTCTAAAAGGGTGTCAGTTATGAAAAGACCCAGATACCCAAAGTTATACACGGCCGGCATTCTGAGGTATCACAGATGCCAGTCTGACATTTATTGGTCAAAAATCAGACGGAGCGGCACAAAGTTATAGGTGTAGCCCAGGTATGCTAAGTGGCATGGGCATCAACCTGACCCATGCGCCCTGCCCACCGGACCGCCCTTTTGACCGGTCTTATGAACTGTGGGTAACTTGGCTATTCGTGGTTTTTTTGTTTCCACGAGGGGATTGGATCCACATGTTAAAGATAGCTTTGGGCAGTCTATAAATGTGGCTCCCCAGGTATCCCCAGTGTGATTCCTGAATTTTAATCCATGATGTAAAGATGCAAGACTTTGTTCCAGCCCAGCAGCAACCAGTTCAGGAGTGAAGGGGTTAATAACAACATAACCACAGGACTTTTAAAACCAAGGTTGCATTTCTGGCGCTTGCAAGCAAAGGACAATTTCTTTTGTTCCAAGGACAATTTATTTCGTTCCCTTATCCAACTGAGTGTTGTTTTCAGTGTATTCTGCAGATTTCGTGTGTTTGTCTATTAAGGAAATAAATCACAATTTATTTTGCAACTTGTTCTGTTCAATCAAGTACCCAGAAATATAAATGTGTTGATAAAAGTTGGTGTCATCGTGACAGGCTTTTAAAAAACTGGTGGCAGCGGTGAGATTTGAACCCTAAACCTCAGACCTATGTCGATGCAGCGAAAATGGCAGATGAGTATGTGGCCAGCCGAGTTGCAATGAAGGACCCTGTAGCACCCAAAGGAGCAGGCCGTGCGGCTCAGGGTGCTAAGACTACCCTCCGTGGACACACCAGCCTGCGGCAGCAAACAACCTTATTTGTATGGCAGACATTTCACGGTAATAACTGACCACAATCCTTTGAGTTGGTCTCAGAGGGTGTCGGGGGAAAATGCTAAACTTTTGCGATAGAGTCTTGCCTTACAGGAGTGGAACTTCACCATCCAGCACAATAAGGGAAGTGAGCATGGTAATGCTGATGGCCTTTCCCACCAGGACAGCCCTCAGGACTTACTAACTTCAAGAGCTGGCAGGTCAGCCCAGCCACTGGACGGGGTGGTCCGGGCAGTCCCTGCGTCTTGAGTGGGGAAGGTGTGACGGGGAGGGAAGCGGTTAAACTTATTTGCTATGCATTACTGTGTTTGCCCTGTCCCAGCCATTTTTATTCTCCATTTGCAGGCCATTCCCTGCCTGCCAGGTTAAAAGGAAAAAATGCATTGCTTGCCATACCCTCTAACCGACACATGATGGCAGTCTAGAAGCCGGCATTTCAATGAGAAATACAAATTCTAGAACGAAAGCACCCAGAAACCTGATTTTTGAGGTGCAAATACAGTGTAAAAATTATATTTATGTGCATGTAGTAGTTCAGTTATAACACAAACGTAACATGTTGTTTAATAAAGTGGGTAAAAACTCCAGATCTTAAATGTAAGGCAGGAGCTATTTCTTGTAAGTCCAAGCAGGAACTCCGTGGACATCCAGCTGTGATATGGGTGAATGAGCTTCGGTATTTTTATGATGGAGCCTCAAAGAGATCGAGCTGATTAGCATCTTCCTGTCTAAAAGGGTGTCAGTTATGAAAAGACCCAGATACCCAAAAGTTATACACGGCCGGCATTCTGAAGTATCACAGATGCCAGTCTATTGACATTTATTGGTCAAAAATCAGACGGAGCGGCACGAAGTTATAGGTGTAGCCCAGGTATGCTAAGTGGCATGGGCATCAACCTGACCCATGCGCCCTGCCCACCGGACCGCCCTTTTGACCGGTCTTATGAACTGTGGGTAACTTGGCTATTCGTGGTTTTTTTGTTTCCACGAGGGGATTGGATCCACATGTTAAAGATAGCTTTGGGCAGTCTATAACTGTGGCTCCCCAGGTATCCCCAGTGTGATTCCTGAATTTTAATCCATGATGTAAAGATGTAAGACTTTGTCCCGGCCAGCAGCAACCAGTCCAGGAGTGAAGGGTTTAATAACAACATAACCACAGGACTTTTAAAACCAAGGTTGCATTTCTGGCGCTTGCAAGCAAAGGACAATTTATTTCATTCCAAGGACAATTTATTTTGTTCCCTTATCCCAGTGAGTGTTGTTTTCAGTGTATTCTGCAGATGTCGTGTGTTTGTCTATTAAGGAAATAAATCACAATTTATTTTGCAACTTGTTCTGTTCAATCAAGTACTCAGAAATATAAATGTGTTGATAAAAGTTGGTGTCATCGTGACATGGGTGTGTTGTGCAGGACTTTTTTCCATTGTAGTTTGGTGTACATTTTGGAGAATTCTGCTATTATAGAGACTGAATTCGATGTTAGTAAGCCTGTTTTTAATTTAATTTGTCAGATATTGTATGTTGGATATTGGTTTCTCAGTTTGGCTGCTAAGAGACTGCTTTATTGGCTTTTTTAAAATATATTATTATCTTTGTCCATCTCAAGGTCTGTTCAGCCCTCGATTTGAGAAATATATTTAATTCTGTCTTTCCTTTCAAAGCTTCAAGTTATTTCGTATTGTTTTCTATTGTGTGTGCGTATTGTAGAGGATATTAATTTTAGCCTAGACAGATTTTATTTTCTTTAGTCTTTGTTTTCAACCGGAGGTTATAGATATTAATTTTCCTCTTATGGCTTTATGTGCTTTCCAAAGGACAGACAAAGATGTCACACTACCTGCATTGATTTGCACACACACAAAAAAAGGATTTAAGGTATTCGATTTCTATTTTTTATTTTATTTTATTGAGTTTCCAGTTTTCTTTTGGGGTCTTGATATCTAAATCAATTATTTCTGTTACTACCAGGGTGTGATCTAACTACATTATGCTATGTATAGTTGAGCAGTTTTGGGGGTGGGATGGGGGGAAATCAAACTAGCACTTACAAAGACAATCTAATCATGAGTTTGATTGGTGGGGAGAAGAGAAAAATGTATAGTCTCACCCAGTATCTACTAGTTGTAAAGCAGCGGTGCGCAACCTGGGGGGCGAGATAATTTTTTGGGGGAGCGCGGGTGGTTCCATAGATCATAAATAAAATGCCGGGGGACCACGCAAGGCCTCTGCAACCTCTACTTACCGGGATACAGCCGGTTTCAGGGCGCGGGACCATGGCAACGCAGTGTCAGGTCATGTGACGTCACAGTTGCCTTGGTAAAGTGACGTCAAACGACCCCGCGGCGTCATATGATGCCGCACTTAGTAAGGAGGGGGGTGCACAACCGAGGAAAGCAGGTAGGGGGAGGCGCAGCAAAAAAAAAGTTTGCGCACTCCTGTTGTAAAGCATCTCTTGAGAGTTCTGATATCCGTTAGATGGAGGGAGAAAGGGTGGGGGGCGGCAGCGGCTTTGGATGTGTCAGACCTATCCAAGATGACATCTTGTGCAAGGTTGAAGTTGCCTCCAAAGATAACCTGACCGTCTGCTATGCTAGAAAATCCAGGGATGGGAGAGAAGGGAAGGGGACTGGGGGGTGCTCCCGCATCAGCAGAGGTATAGGAAAATGTTGATGGGCGTATTAATAAGACCAAAAGCTGGTGCAAAAGGGGATGAGGATAACTATGAACAAACACACAAAAGATTCCCCCTTGAATGTACTCAGATGGGTCAGTAGTGGTGATATGATTAGTACATTAAAAACCTTTAATCACATATAAAATGATGTTGTAAAGAGGGACAAGGTAAACATAGTCTAGAACCAGTCCCTATTGGCAAACCAAAGAATCTTCCTGCAAACAAATACACGGAAGATAAATTTAGATAGCACTACATCAAAACACAGTGGGCCAAATGGCAAAGGTAGTCACCCATATTAACCTACAGAAAAGGTACTAATCCAGATAGTGGATGTCCTTACGTCTAAAAAATCAGCAAACCTTGACGGATGCAGGCTGCTGATACTGAGTCTGTAGGGGTGAATAGCTTAAAATGAGCCGGTCCAGTGGTAAGGACCTAATATAAATGGCCCACACTGGGGTATGATGTAGTGTAAACCCAGAAACGATGTGAAATACACACAATCAAAAACAACCGAATGGTGTACATAAAAAACACATACCCGCACGTAACTCTACAGATGTGAGTATGTTACTTTACATAATGGTGTAGATTCCTGTCAAGGGCAAGCACAAAATGTGCTATTCTAGTGCCCTGAGGCACGGTTCAAAGACCGTATCCAGTTAAAGCCTCTACAACATTGTGACAAGTTGCACAGAAATCATACATATAGAATAGATACAGAACAGCTTCAATAGGTCTCATGGTGAGTGATGTTACTGATACTGCGTATAGGAATAACAGAAGGATAGGGTATGCAAGGGAGTGGTTGTGTATGGTGTGCTAGTACGTAGGTAATTGTAGCTCACTATACTAACAAGCACACGTATATCACTAGGTAGTGGTGTAAAAAAGGTAAACAAGTAGTACCCGTATGAGTTGATAAATGTAAGCCCCGTAGCCTTACAAATAAGTAAGGTTGCCTTGTGTGTTGATGTGGAGGTATGCACAAGGGCAGGCACTAAATGTGCTATATTAACGCCCTGAGGCACGGTTCAAAGACCGTATCTAGTTATAGCCTCTGCAGTACAATGGTCAAACACACGAAGTTAACACACTCAGGCTTGCAATAGTGATGCTGCAGACGTGAAACCTTAGCTGGTGATGTAGGTGAAGGTAAGTATATACTTCCCAGGCAAGAAGAAACACGCCTGTGCTATGAGGACTACAAAATAATGCTTTACTACCACATACAGATGTAGATGGACTACAATGGTGTCCAAACAAAGCAGTAGAGCTGTAACAAGTACAGCAATGTAGAGAGGGTATAATGCCTCTACTTGGCCATGTGACCTACAGTGTCCGTGGAGAGTCCCACCGAACACACGAATGGGATATTTCACTTAGCTTGTGATGTTCTGTTCAGCATATCTGTGGGTTGCTCCACCGGGTCCCACTGTCAGGGGAAGTGGAGGCGGGTTACTGAGGTGTAGTTGCCGAGAGACAGGATAAGTCTCTGATTCTACCCGGCAGCGATCACAATCGTGTGGGACGTCCACTCGGCATAGTGACGTCACTCCGTTCCGGTCACCTGACGCACGTTTCGCGCATTTCCGCGCTTTCTCAAAGGTACTGGCACGTAGTGAACGTGCACATTAAGTAGCCTAAGGTAGCCATGGCAACCCAATGGGAGTGTCCTCCCTCAGTTGCCTGCAGAGAAGCCTATCGCAATTCCTGAAATCTGGGCATGCTAATCATTAGTGGGGCAGACAGATTTTCCAGAGGGCAATGAGTCTGATGCCTATCTTAATGAAAGCCCGTATGGGTGATTGTCACTCAGGGGCATTGTCTGACAGAGATAAACACATGGAGATGACCAAAAATAAAATAAAAATAGAAATAAACTGGTAGTAGTCAAAATATCCAAGTGAATGGCAGAGGTAATGGTGACAGGTAAATCTGAAAATATTCCCTTTGCAACTCAGACAGTGTTACTGTCATAGTACTAAACGGTGTGTTGGAGATGGGAAGGAACCGCATTAGAACCCGCAAAAATGAAAAGTATGATCACTGCACAGGCTATGGGTGTGGGAGACAAAATAGATGGTTGTAGTGCCCAAGGAGAGGCAGACAGTGGGTGGAGTGTCATGTCTTTGCCAAATGTGGGGTGAATAGATAGCGTATCTCAAACAGACCGTTGGCTGGACACCAAAGATGGGCAACAGTTAGTGAGAGTAATCAATACTGACAGACAGCTGTATATAACCTATGGGGGTACTCGCGTCAAATGAAGGGGGAGAAGAGGAATTCCTCGTTGAGTCCCTTGGGAGCTAGGGTACCCAAAGTATAGATCCAACGAGATTCACGCCTCAGAATCTCGTTGTCCCAGTCTCCACCCCTACTGTGGTTAGACACAGCCTCAATCCCCACAAACTGCAGGACAGTAGGGATCCCTTGATGTTGGCTGTGAACATGATTGGCTACCGGGGTGTCGCGGTGGTTGCGAATATCCCCCAGATGTTCGAGTATCCTGTGCCTGAACTGTCGTTTGGTTTTACCGATGTATTTTTTATTACAGACACAGATAATTTGGTAAACGACGCCCATAGTTCTACAGTTAATAAACTGACGGATGTTAAAACTATGTGTGTCGTTCCAATTGTAAAAGGTCTTGGTGGGTGTACAAGAGGCGCACGCCCGGCATTTCTTGCATGTAAAGAATCCAACGGCTCTGTTGGCCAGCCACGTACCTGTTGGGGGTCTTTGATAGTGGCTATGGACCAGCAGATCACGAAGACTGGTGGCTCGTCTGCTTACCAGTGTCGCCTTATCACCAAGAACCTCTCGTAGGTCCACATCATCCCGCAGTATATGCCAGTATTTATTAAGAATATTAGTAATTTCTGGCCATTGGTTGTTGAATCTGCCTATGAAGCGTATCAATTGTTTCTCATGTAAAGGTGCCGCCCTGTCGTCCAACAGTGTATTCCTGTCTATGTGTCTTGCTCGTTGATAAGCTCTTTTAATGGACCTGTTACTATACCCCCTATCCTGGAATCTCAGTTTCATGGCCACGGCCTGAGTCTCAAAGTCCACGCTAGAAGAACAGTTCCTCCTCAGGCGCAAGAACTGACCTGTAGGTATACCCCTCAGTAGATGTTTGGGATGGTGACTGTCTGCTCTGAGGAGGCTGTTCGTAGCAGTGGACTTACGGTGAAGAGACGTAGCCAGAGTCCCATGATTAGTCTTAGTAATCAGGAGGTGAAGAAAAGTAATACTCTCCGTGTCAGTTTCAGAGGTAAGTCTGAGGTTAAAGGAGTTGGTGTTGAGCTCACCAATGAACTCGTCGAGGAGCGTCTTAGTGCCCTGCCATTGGACAAAAATGTCATCAATATACCTCATCCACAGAGTGATGTGTGAGGTATACTGACGTAGACGCTCCTGGAAGACCACCTCCGCCTCCCACCAGCCCAGGTAGAGGTTGGCATATGTGGGGGCGCAAGTGATCCCCATGGCTGTGCCCCGGAGTTGGTGGTATAGTTTACCATCGAAGGTAAAGACGTTGTGTGTGAGAATGAATCTTAGTAAGTCCAGTACCAGTGTGTTATGGTTACTAAACTCACTCGTACGTTTATCAAGATAGTACTTGACAGCCCGGATGCCCCTATCGTGTATTATAGAGGTATATAGAGATTCTACATCCAGGCTGACGAGCAACATGTCATCTTCAATGGTTACTCCCCTAAGTCTGTTCAGAGCATCTTTCGTGTCTCTTAAGTATGAGGGTAACGTGACCACAAAGGGGCGAAGCACCCTATCGACATAAACACTACATTGTTCGGTTAGGTTGGAGATTCCGGAAACAATGGGGCGCCCTTGTGGCGCTACAAGACTCTTGTGCACCTTGGGAAGAGAATAGAAGGTAGCCATCCTCGGAGTCTTGTTGAGGAGTGCTGCACTCTCTTTTAGTGAGAGGACCTTAGTGCCAACGCCCTGATCTAAGATGAGTTTCAGGTCGCGTAGATAGATACTAGTAGGATCAGATCTCATGATCGCGTAACAGTCACGGTCGGATAACAGGCGCAAGTTCTCCTTGACATAGTCTGTAGTATTGACTATCACGATATTCCCCCCTTTGTCTGAGGGTTTAATCGTGATAGTCAAGTTGTTCTTTAACTCAACTAGAGCTTCTCTCTCATTGTATGTCAGATTGGTCGGAGAGTGTCCTGGCCTCAGATGTTCGATGTCAGCAGTAACTAGGCCAATAAATGTGGCTATGTTGTGACAGGTCTCCAGGGCAGGGGTGAACCTAGATTTAGGTTTTAATGTGGTAAATGGTCCTTCACCAACTGTCCTTAGAGACTCTTCTTCTAGTGCAGCTAAATTGTTAATATTTTCTAGATATTGGTCATCGAAATCTTCCTGGCCAGCTGCCCTAAGTTGATTCTGGGCCCTTCTCTTAAAGAACTTGTGCAGCAATAATTTACGACCGAAAAGGTATGTATCCTTGATCCAGTCGAATCTGGAAAAGTCTTCAGTGGGCGAGAGAGTCCCTTGTGCAGGACATTCATCTGGCCCTCGCTCAGGACTACATCAGACAGATTAATAACCTGGCTAAAGTCATCAGTAGTGGTTACTAACGGCGTAGACGAGACCGTCTCTTGGGTCCCCCCCTGTAGCCCCAGGTGTCTCTGTCTCGCAACCCACCCCATCTGGCCTCTTCTGGTCTTCCTCGGTCTAGGCTGTGGGCAGCGGGGGTCCTGATCTAAAAAAACAACCCTAGAAGGTTCAACTAGTCCCGTGTCTCTTCTTTCGCCACCGTCACTCTCCTCATTGGAAGTATCCCAATCAGTTGAGGACTCCGGGTGGCGAAAGCGAACTTTTTTGTTGTCTTTCTTTTGTTTGTAAATCTTGCCTTCCTTAAAGTCCTTACTGTCTCGAATATATTTACGCTGCCTCCTCTCTTTGAGTTCGCGCGTAAATTTGCCTATCGTCTCTTCCAATTTGTTCTCTAGGCTGATAAATTCCGAATTACCTCGCCATTTCTCTGCGTCAATACGTAGTTCTGTCAATTCAGCATTAACAGTCAATAGTGTGTTATTATCTGACTCAACTAATAATTTCATTAGGGAGGCGGAGCAAATGCCTAGAATTTTATTCCACTTGATGAGGAACTCAGGGTCAGCATGTGTGGTGGAGGGAGGGAGATCCACCCGTAGGCCTCTAGGGATTAGGTCTGTGGATAGGTAATTTTCTAAACTAGCTACCTCCCACCATAGTTTCGCCCGCTGTTTGTATGTTTTCTCCAAACTGGAAAAATACGAGTTAATACTAGTGACCCCGATGTCAGTTAAGTCCCCATCTAGTGATAATACATTAGCCGCCTCGGATCTCCATGTAGCGAAGTCATGCAATTGCGATAGAAAGCCAGCCATGGTAGTATACTGACAATAGTGTGTAGAATAGTAAAAGTGCGAGCTGGGAGCGAGAGTGGACATACATCCACAGGTATACTAGAAAATCCAGGGATGGGAGAGAAGGGAAGGGGACTGGGGGGTGCTCCCGCATCAGCAGAGGTATAGGAAAATGTTGATGGGCGTATTAATAAGACCAAAAGCTGGTGCAAAAGGGGATGAGGATAACTATGAACAAACACACAAAAGATTCCCCCTTGAATGCACTCAGATGGGTCAGTAGTGGTGATATGATTAGTACATTAAAAACCTTTAATCACATATAAAATGATGTTGTAAAGAGGGACAAGGTAAACATAGTCCAGGACCAGTCCCTATTGGCAAACCAAAGAATCTTCCTGCAAACAAATACACGGAAGATAAATTCAGATAGCACTACATCAAAACACAGTGGGCCAAATGGCAAAGGTAGTCACCCATATTAACCTACAGAAAAGGTACTAATCCAGATAGTGGATGCCCTTATGTCTAAAAAATCAGCAAACCTTGACGGATGCAGGCTGCTGATACTGAGTCTGTAGGGGTGAATAGCTTAAAATGAGCCGGTCCAGTGGTAAGGACCTAATATAAATGGCCCACACTGGGGTATGATGTAGTGTAAACCCAGAAACGGTGTGAAATACACACAATCAAAAACAATAGATTAGGAGGAAATGATGGTGGAGAAGGAAACCCCATAAAAATGTTAAATCATATAGCAACAGATGTCAATGAGTCATAAAGGTGAAACCAATCACTCAAACACATCAAGTTACATTCATTAAAATACAATATCCCTATACTTAAGTAAATATAACCTAATGTTTACCATTTTCAGCATTTGTTTTACAATGTAGCATACCTATTCCTGCATTTCATACAACAGCATTGAAGGACAGATAAGGTAACGTGTAAACCTACGGCATCCCAAAATAACGATTTTTTTCCCCCCTTCAGTTAATACTGTAGATGGATATTGTTTTGAATAACGTGGAGAAAAAGTAGACAATTCAGAGTTCCCCTTCAGAGTTGCTCTCCTGGGAAAGTTCAATAAAAGAACTTTGATTTAGAGCCCTCAAGACTTTTTTTTTTCCTGTGTCCCCTGCCCCTTATATAGCAAATACTATAGACAAGATTTTTTTGTGTGACGAGTAGATTTTTTGGTGATTTGTCAACCACTGTGTGTATATGTGTGTGTGTGTGTATATATATATATATATATATATATATATATATATATATATATATATATATAGTTAAGTTATGGTGAGTAAAAAAAGTGACAAAAACCCTCCACAGGAAAGCAAATATGCAAATATAGCTGTATGCTCATCTGCATGTCTTAGGCAGGTCTGCAACCCCGCCTTTCCCCATTATCACCCAGCATACAGCACTTCCACTGCAGCAAGGGATTCTGGGAAATGACATGCAAATGAGCACACAGTGTCACTTTTTGCCTCAATAACCATTTTTAACATGGTTCCCTATAGGCTTAAGCTTACACACATATACACACACACACACACACACGCTCACCGGCGCTCGCTTAGCTAAACAACATTTTTAGACTCTCTAGCGCGCTCAGCTTCCCCTGCATCGTCATCCCGTCCCCCCCGGCGAAATTTTAAAGGACAACCCGCGCTCATGCTTGGAGAGCTCTCCAAGCATGAGCCAGCGGGGACAAAGCCTAACAACCAGAGGCACAGTCCTAGTGAACCACAGAAATATACCCATGGCTGCTCGCTTCATTCAGTATGCCATAGTTTTGTACATTACCTGTTCCCAAAGATCATTTTGACCACTCGTTGCTCTTTAAACCCCTTTCCATTTTCCCTTTGTCCTTATTAGAGGCACATCATCTGGATTATTACCAGATATATGTAGTCTCCTCTCATCCTCTGGAATGTAACAAGAAACATGTAGCCTGCGAGCTTGTCACCAGAGGACGTTCTGGTCTTAAGGGCAGAGATTGCGCTATTTAATTTGTTCCATTTTTAATGCAAACATGCTAGATTTGTAACCTGAAATTCATTTTAGACCAGAGTGTGACTACAAAGGATAACTGCACATTACCTACAAATGTACGTATAACAACCATCCAACTCTTCTTCACCCAAAGGCAGTCACTGGTATTCCTACCTTTCTGGCCACTAAAGTCCAGAATTTGCCAATGTATACTGCAGCATATTTTGAAGCAACTTTTACTAAATCACTGTGATTCCGAGAAACCAAAAATGAATAGGTCGGCTAACCGAGGGGTGCGCCAACTTTTGTAGCTACGCCCCCTGCCTTGTCTCCCCAGGTGCTCGCGCCCTCCCGCACCTTACCTTAGTGCGGCATCAAATGACGACGCGTTCAGAAGCCGGCTGAATCTCGGTAAGTTGAGGTTGCAGAGGCCTCGCTCAGTCCCCCGGCATTTAATTTCAATGCCTTGGGGAGTGCAGTCTGAAATCACAGCCCCCTTTAAAATTGTTTATTTTTTTTAACTGCTACAAGTATTTTCTCATAGTACATAACTGATTTATTTAAAAAAAACAAACAAAAAAAACCACATGTAGGATATTGCTTGAACTGCAGCTTTAAAAACAAGGATTTGGAAACACGTGTGATTTAATTTTTTTAAAAACACTTCCCTACATTTCATGAAGGTTAATTTGGGAATTAGTGTTAGTGTGTGTAATGGTATATATTGACGATTTTGTATCGTGTTTAAGTCTCTGCGGAATACTTTGTGACTAGATTGTATCAATAACTATTGCAGTAATGACGAGTAACAACAAGTTGTTGGGTAATAATGTGTACATATTATTGTGACCGGAATTGTTTTGTATGTCGCCGTTGGTTCATTTATGCCTGGTCATGGTGGCTTTAACATAGTAATAAATGCTCTTTTTCTTCTCCAGTTATATTAGATATTTGCAGCAGAGGGAGCACCACTGTGGGGAACTTGGACCTTTCTTTGTCTGTTCAGAGGCACCAATTGTTAAATGTGCTAGGTCATTTTGGAGACCACCCTCTCACATAAAGGAGTGTATGCTACAACAATGCAGAATCTAAATTCACGCTTTCAACACAACATAGCAAAGATGACCGCTCACAGCATCCTTATGGCATACAGGTACATCATAGGCACGTGCTCGTTTTGCAGGGGATGATTCGTCCGATGGGAGCAGCAAACTAGATCAAAGTGGAAGGGGAGCCCCCGTCCACTTGTATTCCTGGCACCCAAGAGCCTTGTGATCGTTCATAGAGCAATCACATGAGCGGACGAGCCAAATGCCCCACGGTGCTTGTCTGCCCCATAAAAGTTAAAAAGTACTCATTTATATCCATCACTGTCAGAGACAACCCCCCTCCCCCTCTAAGAAAAATTAATTAAAGAAACCAACAACGGTTTTAGAGCATAAATATTTTTTAAATTAAGCTAAAATAACTTTTGACCAATGATAAGCACTATTAGAATTTCTAGGATTCAGGACCAGTATCGCTACTATTTAAGGCACATTGACCACTTAATCAACCCCCCCCAGAATTGTTTTTTTTTTTTTTGCCAGCATACAAAGCAATCCTGGACACAAAAGCAAAATATGGCAAAGCATGGGGAAGCTTCATGTTAAAACAGCCCTCTCCCAGACAATGCAGGAGAGAGAAGACAAGGACGGGACACAGACACGCAAATTTCTTTTTCTATATTGCAGTAAAATCTACTCGAATACACTTTGAAACAAGAGTACAACAAAATAGAATATACTTCAAATGTTGAATATACAAACTATTGTAGTTCATTCTGAACACTGGTACTTTTATCCCTCCCCCCTCCCTCCCAACTGCCCCCCCTCATAACTTCAACTAAAAAAATAGCAGGCTTTAAACTCATTTACCCAAAAAAAAAAATGGACTCATGCTTAGCGTGACCTTTCCAATGGATAGCAGAAACTGAAATGTATGCACGGATTCTGTGTGACAAAAGCATGTTACAGGCCGACCTGTCCGCCGCCAACATGCCCACCAGGCCAACACGGGTCAGAGCCTTCCAGCCACATACAGATAAAAAAGGACATTTCGGACTTTAAACTACCATATAAAATATGTTACATGTAATTCTATACCAATACTGTGCTAGGTACAAGGTTTTTTTTTTTGTTTTTTTTTCCTCCCATATTTTCTTTTTTTTTAATATATTTATATATAAAAAAAATTGCTTTACACAAACAAGCTGTTGGCTTATCTCAAGAAACATAAAACTGAAAATCAGTCTAAGGCTTCCATATGAAATCTGCTCATGATGCCCCTAAATCTCTTTTGCACTCGTTTCAAAAACTCAGTGGGTGTCGGTCTTCTCTTTTTCTGTGCGTGCTCTTTTTGCTCTTTTTATAATTCACATTCAGAAAGAACTATTTTGCAGAATTTTCACATAGCACCGGTTGAGTGAGGGCTGCTTGCGCACAGTGGTATATATGATGCTGGTAGGCATAACAATAACACACAAAAAAAAAAAATATGTATAATTGCAGTTTTGACCTGGTCTTCTACTTTCTATTTCGGGATAACAAACAGCCGCTCACAAACGTAATTTTAGTGTTCCCCGTCCTACTTAGTGTAACCTAAATATATATTTTTTAAAATGAACGCTTTGGTCCCTTTCAGTTTTCATATTTCCTTTGAAGTCAAATTCATTTTTTAAAAAAAAATTTGAATAAGAGGCAATATTCCATCAGCACGTGAACATGTTGACAGAAGTCCCACTGAAAACATGGGACAGATCATTCATTTCCAGTAATGTCTCTTGCATTTTCACTCCATGTGTTTACATTGTCTGCTTTGTTTGTTTTGAAGTCTCCGTGGACTTCATCACTCGCCCCTTCAACAGTCACATTTTTCCTTTATATAGATTTTTTTAATGTCAGTTTGACCAATGGCCCCGAAAGGTTGATGACATCACGAGAGCTCCATTCATTTCTCACACACCATTGTCCCTTCTGTTTTGACAGTCATTGGGAGGGTAATACCAGAAGGGGTGCTTACTACGACAACGTGGGTGACCGTTTTCCCCCCCTCTGCCTGCTTGTCCTCTTGCACCAGCTGATATGTTTTCACCTCGCTGTCATGTCTGCCCATCAGCATGTCCGATTTCACTTCCGGCCCTTTGATGAGGGCACTGATGACTCTGGGAGGAGTGTGGCACCTGGCTTGCTGTGCGGGCATTGCTAGTCTCATGACTGGGGTCCCGTGAGCTATGGACACAGGGGTAAGTGCTCTTACAGTCAGTGGGCCTCCCATCAGGTTTAAGCCTCCAGACCCACCAAGGCTGGACTTTGTCTGCAGCTGACACTGAGCGAACTGGGAGGTTGGTATGGTGATGATTTTGGCTGGCTGCACCGTGAACTTGTCACCGCTGTCAGACCCCGGCAACATACTGGGGATTGTTTGGATAACGACCTTGGGGGCCGATGCACTTGTGGGGCTGCTGCTGGCTATCAGTGGAGATCCCGGGCTCATGGACTGGACGGCCAAGGTGGATATTTTCTGGCCCAAAGAAGTCATCATGACAGGCACTTGCATTGCCACACGGACAGTCCTGTCATGAGAGAAGGGAAGGACAGATGAGTATTAACACTTGTAGGCTTACTACCACTTCAAAATGCCACATAGGCAAGGAGGATGGAAAGGGTGAAATCAAACCACTTTATTTTGGATTTGTAGAATTAGAAAGACAAAAACAAATATTGCCCTTTCATTTACTTCCCATCAAACTAGATTTGGGAGAGATTATGCAATTTGCTGCTGGAGTAACTTGCAACGTGTTTTGTGACATTTAAGGTATTCAAGACTTAATATATTTATGTTGAAATCATTGAAAATTTCATATAAATGTAGCCAACAATTTACTTTAAAACATTATAATGTTATTCCTTCCATCGCTTTACATGTGTTGGGCACAAGGAATGCATTTCATACCCAATGTAAGGTGCTGTCCTTCTAAGCAACATATACTAAAATAAGTGAATGATGGAAACGCAATTGCAGCAGCTGCTCTGTAAACCTCAGTGTTTATGTTCTCATCTAGGGTGCGCTAGAAAACCTTAGCAAATGTAGGCAATCGAGTCATCAATTGTTAGAAAAATATTTCACATTGAGGCAGGTCCTTTCCTTCTTTCAATCAACCATTCACACTAAATCAGAAGACATGGCCTAAAGAAGCAACGCTCTGCTGCCCTAAATCGTAAACGGAGAAGGATTTACCACCCTATGTGCAGTGCTGTAAAACCGGTCATATAAACTATATATACAAACATTTCATTAATAAAATCCCAACCGTAATTCTTTGTTTTGAGTGTGTCGTGTCTCCTATTTTGAACATTTCAAAGCCACTATGTGCATACACTACCAGATGTTAAACATATGTACACACACACCACTTCATAAACTTTGACCGACAATGTACAATATATGCCAAGAGAATTATGGGCCTGTCCCAAATCCCCTTACTCAACCTCATCCCTCATGTCCGTTACACTTCCCATCTCCTCCCATCCCTTCCCACTGCCCGCCCCCCATGTTGCAATGCAAACAGTGAAAGTAGGTAAGAAGCTGACCTCTGTGATACTGTAGTTGGCATGGTGCTGGTGGGCGAGTGAGGCGATGTATTGTTTCCAGACAGGCCCAGGCTGACCAATCTGGGTTTCCTAGCCGAGCTCTGCAGGATCGGGCTCTTCTCAGCACGGGCTGGCATTGCTATTTTTAAGATGCCCTCGGTGGGGATGGAGACGCGCTCAAAGGACTTGTCATCGGCAGGGGACACCAGCTCCTCATTGCATTGCTCCCCTTTATCGTCCTCTATGACCACAATGTTCTTGGGCATCTCCTTGAACTGGTAAACTAGCCGCTGCCCCTCTACTTTTGCAAGGATCCCCCTCTGATAGTAGTACCTGCAGAGATAAAGCAATGTCAATCCATCAATGTTTTTCTAATACGCTGATTACCCAACACTTAAAGCCTGTGGAAGGGGGCAAATCAGTGTGCAGTAACTCCACCACCATTGCATGCAAAATGTTTTTATAAAACACATACATAATTACTATATTCATCTATAAAAAAAAAAAAAAAAAAACATTACGTGGGGCCTTCAAAACATTGAGCACATCCTATTCTCTTTCCAAATAAAAACCTGTCTTGTGTTTTACAATGACACCAGGTAGAAAAAGATATAGGCTTTTCACTACTTTACAAAGGGTTGCAAGATTGTCTCCAGCAAAAATTCAATGGAAAGTGCAACAATGATTGGCCATCTGTTGAGTATAATTTTGTGGCAAACTGGAGTTTCCTTGGACCGCACGAATAGTGCCGGCGACGCATGACGTCCCCACCAGCAAAAGTTGAATTTCGCTTTGCAGCGACGTTGCTAGCGACCTGGCCATTGATTGGTTCAGAGGCTGTCACATGTGGCGACAGCCTCAGAAAAATCAAATTTGACCGGCTACCAAATTTTTGGTCGCGACGTCGCTCCCGTCGCGCTTACTATAAGCACTTGCGACGGCGACAATGCATTTGGTTTGGAGCGACGTCTCATCGCAAGCCACTATAAGCGCAGTCTTATCGGTGACATTTTTTATTACGTTTTCCATAACAAAACATACATTTCAACAAGTAAAATACCAGTTTACAGTGATTGCAATATTCCTTTACATTCAACAGTACATTAAACCAGTAAATAATATATTAAAATTACATATACCTTAGACAATGACAAACAAAAACCCCAAATTAAATTTGAAAATCGATGAGTCAGTTCTATCTGCATTGCATCATGGGTTTGTATTTCCCTCTGTACCTCTTCCCCCGGATGTCTGTATACTTGTAACTTATGTTAAAAGCACAACATGCCCTGTGTTTCAGTTTTAGTTGCAGCTCTCTCCATGTTTCTGATATGATAAGTTTTCTCGTAATATTTACTGGTTTAGATAGAACGTCTAATTCTGTTATTTCCTTGAAATCTTTGTTCCAGGCCTCAAAATCCTTTTGCAAAATCCTCTCATGATTTTTGTCAATTGCTGTATCTGTCCTCTCTGGCAAGACTAAAGAAATTATCAAATATATTATTTGACAATACTTCCTTTTTATAGTTCTCCAGTGATTTACAATAATTTGTCACCTGTGCATACGAATATCCATGTGAACTAGGTATCTCCCACTTTTCCTTTAATTCCTTAAAGGTAAGGAGCATCTCCTTGTCTTTCTTTATCAAATGTCCTTTCCTTCCCACAACTGAAAGGATGCCTGATTTTGGCCTGGGAGGAAGTTTGCGTTCCCTTAATAGGTAGAAATTCAGAGATTGTGACTGATAATCCTATATTACTTTGTCTTCGATGCTGGGTAAGTGTCTCTTATCAATGTATTATCTTTGGCAACGATCCCAACTTTGTATGTAGTATACCTCTCAGATTCATAGGCCATACATCTAAATTTGATTGGAAACTTTTCTCCAATATCCTATCGCCCGCATGTCTTATAATACATGTTAAATTGTATTTTCTGAGATCGGGGAAACTCAGTTCCTCCGATTCTCTGCATACAGTAGTTGTAGTAATTTTTTTTAATGCTTCTCTGGGTCGTCCTCTCCAAAAAAACCTACTAAATGCTCTATTCAATTCTTTGGTGTCTGTATGTTTTATTAGTCATGGTAACATTTGTAAAGGGTAGAGAATTCTGCAACGTTGACCATTTTTATTAGTTGGCTTCTCCCTGACAGGTTCAGAGTGAGGTTCTGCCACCCTTCCAGTTCCTTAATTACCTTCCGAAAAATACATATAATTCTACCAGATCCTCTGCAATATTAATACCAAGATATTTGATAGATTTCCTTGTCCCTTTAAAGGGTAACTTCTCATCTCATGTTACATTATTCTTATTTGTGAGGATTAATATTTCTGTTTTTGTAACATTAACTTTGAACCTATAGAACTTAAATTCCCAAATATCTTTAAAAATGTTGGGCAACACCTCCTCCGGATTAGACACTAGGAGCAGCAAATCGTCCGCAAACAGTGCTAATTTTGCCTCATACTTCCCCTATGTCGATTCCCTTGAAACTTTCCATATGTCTCAACTATTCGGCCAAAGGCTTGATCGCTAAACTAAAGAGCAAAGGTGACAGAGGGCACCCCTGTCTCGTGCTTCTGTATAATTTTAACTCGGGAGATAGTAACTAACCCCGCTGCCTTTATTTTAGCTTTTGGGTCCATGTACCGATATATTGATTGTATTGTCCTAAGGAAAGGTCCCTCAATTCCCACTTTTTGCAGTACCTGAAACATACTTTCAGCTTACATTATTGAACGCCTTTTCTGCGCCTATTGATATATTATTTTTGTTATTTTCTAGATTAGATTTGGTCCAGTTTATGGCAGGTATAACTTTTCTAATATGCTTTACGGGATGTCTCCCCTTTACAAATCCTGATTGATCTGGGTGGATACATTTTGGTAGGATGGATGTTAGCCGCTCTGCTAAAATTTGAGAGGATCTTGGCATCTTGATACAATAATGAAATTGGCCTATACTAATCTGTATTTGGTGAGTTTCTCCCTTCCTTGTGAAGAACCCTTATGAAAGCCATCTAACCCATTTCAAGTATTCTTCCGTTTTTAATATACAGTTGAATGCTTCCTTAAGTGGTAGACCTATTTGCACACTTAAGATTTTATAGAATTCTGCCCCAAAAATATTGGGCCTTGGTGCTTTGCCATTTTTAAAGTTTTTAATCGACTTATTTCGTCTTTTTGGAAATGGGCTCTTTTAATCTTTGTTGATCTTACTTTGTTAATTTAGGCAAATGTAATTTTCCCATGAAATCCCCCATTACCTCTGCATTTTCCTCACTCTACATATAATTTTTGATGGTATTCTTTGAAACTTTTAAGATATTTCTTTGGGTTCAGTTGAGATATCCCCATTAGCTTTCTGTATTTTTGTAATATATGTTTAGATGTATAGTTCCTGACAAAATTCCCCCATTAGTATGCCAGCATTATTCCCATATTTATATAGATTGAAGTCTCTATATTGCATTTTTTTTAACTTCCTTGTTCTGCAGCCATATCTCGCATGTCCTTTTTTTTTTTTTAACATTTTTGTGGCTTAAGATGGTTTTAGTTTAAAACTCCTGTATGCTTTGCTGAACTCGTCACTAGCTTTCCTGAATTCCGTGTCTATTTCCTTTCTATTTTTTAATTTGAAAATGGCCATTCCATCTCCTTATAGCACCGCCTTTGCAGTTTCCCAATACAGACAGTCCTCGCTATCCAACGTTTCACTTTACAACGAATGGCATATCCAACGCAACCCTATGGGCCGTTATTCGATGCCGGAATGCGTTATCGAACTCTCACCGCCAGTGATTAACATGGGACTCACTTTACAACGGTTTCACTATCCAACACTACTTTCAGAATGGATTCCATTGGATAACCGAGGACTGCCTGTACAATTTTCGTTTTGGTGTGGATTGTTATTGTCCTTGAATTGGTAAAAATGTATTTAGTAGGAAAGCTTTAAACTCCTCATTGTGATATGCGTGTGAATGAAACCGGCACAATGGAGTTTTTGTAGTGAAGTTTCACTTCTCTTTTACATTAAAAAGTGCATTAGCGCCAACGCTATCAACCAGAGGTGCATTAATATAACCATGGCCATTGCGAAGGCCGACTGCAATTATATCTAGAACCATTTTAAATCAATTCCACTGTCGGCCTAGATTGTAATTTGTGGTTTATAATGCAACTTCCACCTATCTACTCGGCTATCACTGCATAATGCCACTCAATGGCTCTCTCTCGACGGGTACCTCAAAGCTCGCCCCATGGTCTCGTAGTTCATGTCGGGTTTGTTTTTGTGCTTCCCCCACAGTTTGGAGACGGCCTTGGAATCCACCAGCTTGAAGATCCCTTTCTCTCTCTGGGTCCACTTGATGAAGCGAGGGCATGTATTCTTATCCTGCAGCAGGTCCAACAGGAACTCCCACAAGTAGGTGGTGTTTCCTAGGGTTAGAACAGCAACAATGAAGAGAAAAAGCCCCCACTGCCGGGTTTAGAATACACAAGACCATCGGTAACAGAGCCCTGATTTCTCATGCATCAAAATCGAGCCAGGCCATGTTTTATGCAAAAGCAGCTAATCCCATTCACTTAAAAGGGGGGCTCGGTAACGCATGGATTATTCCTTAGATCTGCTCTGGCTCTAGTAGAGGGTTGAGAAACACGGATATAACCCATTCATTACTGTATGGGCCCACAGAACAGTAATACAGGCACAATGAGGAAATCATTCACATCAAAGCAGTCATTTCTTCGCTACACGATCCCCAAAAATAATTACAAATCAGTATTATAGCCACATGTGCACAAACACATTAGCAACGTAAGCACTAAATTAGAACCATCAGTAAGTGTGGAAACTGAGCCAGGAGGCTACTAAATGTGCTGTGTAACCCTTTTACTGAACTAGTGCTGCACGAAAGGATTCAGAGCGCAAGAAAATCTGATGAATTGAAAGCTTGACTCAATAGCACCCGTTATTTACACCGATAAACCAGGGCACTTGGCTCTACTGTCATGACCCGTCAAAAGAATGACTGGGGGCGGATACACAGGGTTACGGTTTAACCTATTAGCGGGAGCAACACAGAATAGTCAAAGTTTTTTTTTTTTTTTTTTACCTTTGCCTTCCCTTGGTTTTTTCTTTATCCCCAGGTCTGGAGAGCCGTTGGCAAACGTAGGTTGCTGCATCTTTGGTTTGCGGCCAGCTGCAAAAAAAAAAAAAGAAAATAGACATTGAGGGTTTAATGTGAGCTGAAACACTGACTCCCATATGGGTTTTATTAAACAAACCTCATCTTACTACTTTTTTCCCCTCATGCCGGTTATATAGAATATCTACTTTTGCTGTGTACTTTAACTAAGGATTGTGGGGGAGAAGTTGCCTTACAATGGACCTACGGCTTACATGGTACCTAAATATTCATTGCTTTGCATGCACCATCACACAATGAAAAATAGCCTGGGATACATAAATACAAGTAGCACAAAAAGGAAAAAGCATCGATCAGAAAGGAGTTCAAGATATTCTAACTTTGTAAATAGAGTAGGGTGCAAAATAGAATTCTAGAAATGTCACCCCAAATTACTGAGCCCCTCGCCCCCGGTATCTGGATATATATATATATATAATATAGGTAGGTTATGCTTAACAATTTGCAGCTCATTGATGGTTGGTGCTTTATAAATAAAAAATCATTCCGTGAAGCTACATGCCACTAAAAGTCCTGCATCTGAAGACCTGCAAATACAGGCATACCCCGCATTAACGTACGCAATGGGACCGGAGCATGTATGTTAAGCGAAAATGTACTTAAAGTGAAGCACTACCTTTTTTCCACTTATCAATGCATGTACTGTACTGCAATCGTCATATACGTGCATAACTGATGTAAATAACGCATTTGTAACAGGCTCTATAGTCTCCCCGCTTGCACACAGCTTCGGTACAGGTAGGGAGCTGGTATTGCTGTTCAGGACATGCGGACAGGCGCATGCGCGAGCTGCCGTTTGCCTATTGGGCGATATGTCCTTACTCGCGAGTGTACTTAAAGTGAGTGTCCTTAAACCGGGGTATGCCTGTATAGCAGAACAATGCACACTTTAGCAGAAATTCCCCCCCAAGGGACAAAAACAAACCCATTTACCACAATCTGATACAGTACTCGCCAGCAATGTCACGCTTTCCAGGACTTGTGCACAATAGGACTAATACAACAGTAAAAGAGTTACTGTTGGGCAGACGTTTGCATAACTGGATTGGTGGCCTCATTAGGAAGTCATGGGATATTGCAAAGTCGATAACTTAATAGAATTGTCCACAAGACAAATATTGGTAGCTAGGAAAATACCTTTTTTCTTTTTCATTGGTTCTCCGAGGTCAATGGAGATTGGGATCGGGGAGGTGTCCATTGGCTCGGAGTCCTCAGTGGAAACCTCCACCACCGTCTCTGTGATGACATCCGGCCTCATGGCAGCATGAATGAACTCAGGAGTCGAGACACACTGAGGGACAAACACTTCCACTGAGGAGGAGAAAACAGACAGAGGGGCACCAGTTAGGTTTGTAATTTAAAAGAAACCTACATGTTGCAGGACTTTAAGAAGTTCAGTGCCCTAGGGGGGCAGCAAGGCCACTGCACGGGTACCGAGGGCTTCACCCTAAAAGTAACATACAAAGACCTCCATCAAGCATACTAAAGCAGATAGGATGCAAGTTCTTCGTTTTCTGCAGAGTAGGCAATAAGGTACCTCAGGGCTCTTCAACAGGCGGCCTGCGGACCAAAGGGTCTCGAGGTTTTAAAAAAGGAAGAAAAAAAAAACCATGACCTGATCAGGGAGTAAAGATACTAACTTTATAAGAGAAAGCCGTACACACAGACACACAGACACACAGACACACAGACACACAGACACACAGACACACAGACACACAGACACACAGACACACAGACACACAGACACACAGACACACAGACACACAGACACACAGACACGGGAAAATGAAGGGCTAATCCATAAGCAATGTGAATTGGTGAACACCGGTAAAGAAATCCGTGTCAATAAAAAACATTAGTGTAAAATATATATTTTCTTTAACTGTGCATGCAATGTCTTGTATATAAATGTATACCTTGTTCATTTATGTAACTGTATTTGTAACCATGTATTATTTGTTTTACTCTGTGCCCAGGACATACTTGAAAACGAGAGGTAACTCTCAATGTATTACTTCCTGGTAAAATATTTTATAAATAAATAAATAAATAAATAATGCTTAATAGCACAATCTTTATAACTAGCATGGAATAAGAAAATGAGAGAGAAACACAGCATAATATTTGCATGCTAAAGAAACCTAAATCAGAGAAATATTGTGTTGCATATTAGGCTGCAGCCACAGTGTAGGTGCGCGCGTCGGAGCGCAAGGAGGCGCGCGCCTGTCACCCGAGCAATCTGTGGACTCTGATCACTTGGCGACTGGGAGGCGTGGCCGTGACATCACCAGGCTGGTTCTTCCTGATTGACGCAAATGCGGCAGTGACTGTTGCTATAAAGATGCAGCAGCTGCTCTGCTCCCCTGAATATAGGAGGAGAGCTTAGAAATCCTATATGGACAATCCGCTGCTTGCCGAGACTCACGGTCTCCTGCCAAGCAGTGCAAGCTGGTGCACTTCAAACACCACCAGATAAAAGGGTCCTGGCAAATTTGTAATGACCTGTGTTGAAATCAAGCACGGTCTTGACTTAAGCTAATGACACTTGCGCCCTGCTAATGGTGTCCCATTGACACATTAAACCAGGCCTGCACAACTCGTAAAGTGAGAAGGTCCGAACTGCTCCAAGGAAAAAAAAAATTGGGCCGCACGGGTAAAATCATCATCACCATCTCTCCTCCAGCACCTCATCATCATCCTCATATCTCCCCCAGAACCCCTCACTATCAACCTTTGTGATACTCCCCATCTATCTCTCATACCCCCATCTCTCCCACTCACCCACACACATAATACTCCCCCTCCACAAACACACAATAACCCCCTGCACAGCACACACAATAACCCCCTGCACAGCACACACTTCACACCCCCCTGCACCTCAAATCACCCCCGCCTTGCACTTCCCATCGCCCCGCCTTGCACTTCCCATCGCCCCCCCTTGCACTTCCCATCGCCCCCCCTTGCACTTCCCATCGCCCCCCCTTGCACTTCCCATCGCCCCCCCTTGCACTTCCCATCGCCCCCCCTTGCACTTCCCATCGCCCCCCCTTGCACTTCCCATCGCCCCGCCTTGCACTTCCCATCGCCCCCCCTTGCACTTCCCATCGCCCCCCCTTGCACTTCCCATCACCTCCCCTTGCACTTCCCATCACCTCCCCTTGCACTTCCCATCACCTCCCCTTGCACTTCCCATCACCTCCCCTTGCACTTCCCATCACCCACCACCCTCTCCCCCCCTGCACCTCACATCACCCACAGGGCCGCCAACAGAAATCATGGGGCCCGGGACAAATGAAAGGAGCAGGCCCCCCCCACCCCCCCGAACCCATAGCGCACCTACCACGAAAAAATATCTTTTAGCGCGCAACTTTTACTTAACGGTTTTCTTATTGTGATACAGAAAAAAACATTACAATGCAACCTGTTTATTTTTTATATTTTTAACAAAAGACATGTGACTGCCTGCCTGGGTGACAGCGACTGGGTGGGTGACAGCGACTGGGTGGGTGACAGCGACTGGGTGGGTGAGTGACTTGCCTTGACCGGGTGGGTGCAGCTTGCCGCCAAGACGCTTTCCCCTCCTGCCCCCGATATTCCTGCGGCAGCTGCCCGGGACGGGAGGTGGGCTTGGGGGAGCAGGCTTTTATTTAATTAATTAACTGGCGCCCGGCCGGAGTCATCGCGGGCCGCAGAGAGGCCAGGCGGGCCGCAGAGAGGCCAGGCGGGCCGCATGTTGTGCAGGCCTGCATTAAACCATTGCGGTTGTAAATATTAGGCTAAGGCCCCGCTCCCTCAGTCAGCGCGCCCGCACTGCAGAGAGGCGGGGCGCTGACAGACACAGACCGCGATATGCGGTCTGTAGGGAGCCGGAGAGGGGCGGGAGGGGGGCGGGCTCTGATCGTGGTGCCGTCCACCCCCCCACACACATACATATACACACACACAGCTCCTTCCCTGCTCCCCGCCCAAGGCGCCTCCCACCTAGCTCCTTCCCTCCCCTCCTCCCCATTGGCTGACTCGCGTACCACGTGACGCGTCAACGCCGAAATTCACAAGATTCTTGCAGCATCGGCCGGCTGACGCGTCACAGTACGTAGTCAGCCCTGTCGGAAGGAGGCAGCGGGGGCAGTGACCACTCGGGCAAGGGTCTGGTGGTTCGCGGCCGCGCACCCCGCCGGCCGCAGCGGGTTCGCAGCCTTAGACTGGCCAAAGTGTCATTTGTTCAAAGTCTCATGGAAATAGGTCTAACCAAGTTCTACCACTTCAAACACCAGCCAAAAGTTTTGAATTGGTCGATACCCAATGATACCACTGCCCCAATACTATGAATAATATTGTGTCCGCATGTCAACGAACCACATACGTGAAACCATATTTAGATGGTGCAAGAATTATGGGTTGTGGTGAGATCTGGTTTCCTCAGACTTATGAACTATTTGAAAATACTGCGGTCTTCACACAGGACTTCACTTATTTATTTTGCTTTTGTCCTGAAAACCCGGGGACAATATCACATTTTGTATTCACACACAGAACGGACGGACACTTTCTACATTATTTTATAGCTCTAGAGAAAACACAAACTTTATATTAAGACTGTACTGGCTTACTATACTCACCTGGAAATGCACTCGCTAAGCCAACAACTACAACTCTACTGAAGGACCATTGTGACCAGCGTGTATTAAAGCAAAGCAAGCAAACAGCAATGACATTCGTGCGCTCTCTCTTTATTTGCAGCTATCCCACCTGTTCCCTCACGTACTTGCGCTCATTTGTAGCGTCAGGAACCAAGAGACATTCCCTTGGAGCCACATCTGGCCTGTGGGCCATCAGTTAAACAGTTCTATTTTATAACTATACATATATATATTGAAGCGCTGAGTACACTTTTGACGCTATATAAATAAAGACATACAATACAATCATCCGTTGCAATTACTTATCTGAAATCCTGTTTTGCTTTTCTAAATGTATGAAAAGTGACCCAGTTCATAGATAGGCCCCCAAGAGAAGCAAATAAACTAGTACAGTGGTTTTGAACCTTCTTTTTGTCAAGGAACCCTAGAATTAGATTGTGAAATCTAACCCTAACCCAACTCTCTAACTCCCGTCAGTCCCTCTCTCTTCCCCCGTTTCACACTCTCCCCCACTGTACCCTCACACTTTGCCCCCCCCCTATTCTCCCCCTCACACCGTGTCCCCTCTCTTCTACCCTCTTACTCTCCCCCCCCCCCGCTCACACTCACCTGGGATACATGAACAAGCTTCAACCTTTAAATACACACACACACACACACACACACACACAGGAAAAGAAGCTGGCAGCCTGCTCATGCTGTAAAGTCCTTGCAGCCAGCTACTCCTCGCCGTGGCATCCCCCCCCAACCCTGATCCGCAGCTCGCTCCTTCCTGTCAACCAGAAGATGAACGTGATTTCCGGCGTCGGCAGGAGCAGGGAGAGGAAGGATAGCAGTGACTGGGCGGCCGCTGCTGCTGAGCTGGGGCGCCGCCAGGGTCACCGCTACGTGGGGTGCTGCCATGCTGCCTGGCCTGGGAAAGCTGGGAGAGTGGTCTCAGCTCTCCTAGACTGGCGGCCACGGAACCAGAGGAGCGCTCGCAGAACCCCGGTTGAAAATGACTGAGCTAGATGAACAAGCATCAACCTTACTTTAAATGCACAACTGTGCCATCTATGGGAAAGAAAAGATGCAATCCATATGCAGATGAGACCAGTTATTTGTGGAGGAGTTCCTTTTCTGTCGCAGCCAAACTAAACTGTTTATTATGCGTCCCCGTGATTTGCAACCATGAACTTACAGCTGCACCCAAAGATTTTCTTACAATGACAGCGTAGAAGGGGACTTACCTGGGCTCCTCAAGTCCCGCAGCATGGTGGGGGACTCCATGTGCAGCAGCGCCTCTGCTGCCTCAATGGTCTTGTCCGTGCAGTGGACATGACTGCCGTGTACGGACGCTTCCACTGCAAGAGCAAACACAAGGAAAGAACAATGAGAGCCAGCACAGCTCCATTCAAACAGCAGGATAAGGGTGCACAAGAGCAACATTAAAGTGTCAATCAAACGACTGGTGAAGTGAGCAGGACATCTGGTGTCCACAGGTTGAATGTACGGTCCCAATACTGGAATATAAAACATGCATTTATTGTCTTTCCCTTTGAAAAAGTTTTATCTCCCCTCTCTCTGCTTACCAGTTATCTCCAACACTTTGCTGCCACAGAGGCCTGTAATCTTTAGGTTCTCAACTTCAGTCCCAATGACCCCACAACAGGTCAGGTTTTCAGGATATCCCAGCTTCAGAGGTGGTACAATCGGTAGCTCAGTCAGTGACTGCACCACGTGCTCTGAAGCAGGCATATGTGGAAAACCTGACCTGTTTGGAGGGAGGGGAGGATCTTGAGGACTGGAGTTGAGAACTCCCCACCAACTCTGGCTCTCATACATTATTTTTGTCCACACCTGACCTCAGTGCTGGGAGTCACGAGGTACCAGAACACCACTGGAATTCTTGGGTAACAAACCACGTCACAATTGATTTGCTAGCGATCACAAGGCCGCAGTCAACCCCCTGATGCAAATGTAAGTTACAATCTCCCAGCCGGCCCTTGGGACAGCAGTAAGATTCCCTCATTGTGTCCAATGAGATGCATTACAGCCTGCAACGTTACTTTACCTTGCATTGAAAGGTTTAGACCTTCCAGTGCAAAGGAAGTCGTTTCACGAGTCAATGGGAAACCGCTAAGCACAAAGCAAAGATGAGTGAATAGATCACACTACCTAGAACCATCTGAGGACATTTCTTCGTATTTCCCTCTATAATGTTCCATTCAAAATACTAATTTCAGTTGCATTATTTTACCCTTCTGCTTAAAAATTGAAAAAATAAATAAATAAAAAATACATAAATAAAAAAAAATGATGATCCACCTCTACATCAGAACTGATAATGTGAGTCACTGTGCCCGCCAGTACATTTATGTTAACTACACTATTTCAGGCCTGAAATTCTAAATATAGAATATCATGACAAAACTGCCATGGGGTTTGTACTAAAAACTATCAGTGTGGGGTTTAAGAAGAAGGAAAAAAAATAAAGAGAGAACATAGGATTAAAATCAACATTTTTAATTGCTTCACACACAACTCATCTGGAAAACAACCTATTACACAACTGAATGGTTAAACTCAATGTTTCTTTTGGTTGTTACAGGTTACACGATCTTAACTCTTCTGCTGTAAAGAGAGGCAAGCAGTGCATTACATAGCAATATGTTGCTGATCCCTATGACAGTGCAGGCGTTAATGGAGTGGCTAATGTAGCTTTACCATTCATTATTTGGGACATGACAGGATGCTCTTACTGGTGTTTTCACTAACCTGTTTCCAAATACATTAGTACACTATGCTTGGGGCTTATAAAAGCTGTCCCTATAAATGGTGAAATAATAAAAGTAGGGGGCTAGCTGTATTTCTAGAATTGGATTAACGCTCAAAAGTAGGAGTCAGATGTTGAATTATCAATCAAAAATGTATATTCCTATAGCTGGCCTTGATAGGAGCCGCTCTGAGCCACAGGCTATCCGGCAACATAATACTTTTATGTAGCACAGTAACTTTTTGTTTTTAAAGTGGGCTGCGCATGGTACCCTGATGCGGATACCCCGTGGTAAATGCACCAATCCAGCCTTGCAAATAAGTTAACATCGTCAGGGGGCCAATGAAAAACAAAAACCGTAGCCCCCACCTACTTTCTTCAGGGTTTTTATCATTACATAGTAGAAGCATATCAGAAAATGCTGAAGCACTCACAAAAACGGTTGAATCCTGCCACGGGTGCACGTCGCTTCAGCGTTATGGAGACACGGAGCAAATAAAGTGAAGATCAGACAGCACTCTACTTGACTTTATGTCAGAAAAATATCACATTTATTAGTCCAACTACATCAATGTTTCAGTCAAAATGATAAAGGTCTGAAAGTGAGGCTGAAATGTTGATCTAGTGTGTTTAATACATTTGATAATGTTCTGATGTAAAGGGCATTGGAGTGCCGTCTGACAGTCTCTACTGGAGTATAGTAGTTACATAGTAGACATATGTCCACAAATTGCAGTAAAAACATCAGTGCCTTGGGCTCCCTTCCACATGGCGTTTTGCAAACGCTGCACTGTGCACAATCCAAAGATACGGAAGTAAAAATAAAAACAGTGATGACGGCACTAATAAGCAGCTGAACTCCCTGATAATCTCTACTGAAGGGGCCCTTAACATGCACTGCACTGGCTAACCGTTTGCCATCTAGTCTAACCCTGCACTGTGCCAGTGCTTGTAATATCACTGAGCCGCCCCAGCACCTGCTGCTGCTCCTCGTCCACTCTCCCTGCAAGGTACTCTCTGCTCTGGCCATTTATGGAAATGTGCTCACAGCTGAACCATTCCAAGCCAGCAGCCAGTGTCCCAGCCCAGCTATCTTTAGGTGACCCTGATTATCTGTCATGCAGAAGGGAATTTTAAGGCGAGTGGCCTACCAGACCTTCCGAAAGTCCCATCATACCTCAATATCACTATGTATGTATGTATGTATGTATGTATGTATGTATGTATGCATGACACACCTTTTTGTTAACATACAAAGCAGAAAAAAGTTATTTGTCTGGATAAATTTACGCTACAACAAAGCAATGTACCAAGCAGGACCCTCAGGAAGTGAAGGGGCTTATGAAGTGGCTAATGCAGTTGTACCAAGCAGTCTGAGATTTCACCGTGCAACCTTAAGGCTCTCTAGCAAGAGGTAATATTCTACTGCGCAAGCAACATTTTATTTGAGTTGTGATGAAGTCCAAGCAGTCCTGTAACACCTAATCTGTTTGTTGGAACTTGCTTTATAAATGAAAGTACATTTAATCAGTTCTCAGATCTTTACCCAGAACGCAGTCCCTGTGCTGTAATATTACAAGAGCAAACAAGGTTTTCACTAGACTATGGCTAGCGACCGAAAGAAGAACCAAACCATAGCCAACAGCAATCAAATCTGTTTAATAGCATTTCTAGGACAATTCCAAAAAATATAGCCAATAAGACACTTAAAAATAACTGATTTTGGGAAGATATTTCCATAAAATTAACTCAAATTGGAGGATTTAACAATAATATAGGTTTGAAGAGCAAAAGAAGCAACGGTGACGTAAAATATATTTTGAACTGCGGACATCAGACCAATATGGAGTACTTTCCATATACTGCTTTTATGACAGGGAGGGGGAGAGAAGGGTGAACACCCCCCACCAAGGTTTAAAACATTGGATTTGTATTCCCCCTACTTATTCTATAACTGGGCATGTTTCTGTCACCTTTCCAACAATGTTACTGTTGCTGTATTTACATGGCAAAGCTACAAATACTATAAACCATGAATGAAAAAAACTAGTATCATATGATTATCTGCAAGGAAACCTACAAGTACTAAAGAAAACTATGAGTATTTGTGCATTAACCTCATATGGGAACCTTTATTACGAGAAAGTTGTATGGCAGGTTTGTTCCCCTTTAATGAAACATTTTGTACAAAGGGTGTTTATTTACATAGACATGCTACAATAGCCTTCACTTGTAATAGTAACTACCACATGGCAGAAAGGACATTATGCCAGCTGTCTCTCAGTTACTATGTTTGTTAACAAATCTTTTTCCACCCACACAACCAGTGAGCACGACATAGAAATTGTGCAACTATAGTGAAAATTGTGTGCAGCTTAATACATAAGCGAAAACAGAAAGCCTCTGAATGGTTATATAACATTGTAGCATGTATATGCATTAAGTAGAAATCGCTGTTAATCCTGTTGTGATAGACTAGTATAGGATGCTCGCGTGTGTTTGCACACGTGAAAACAATGAGAACAAAAGCCTGTCTCAACGTCCACTATTTGTGTGAACAGGTCTCTTAATGTAACGACTTTAAAAATAACAAAGGCAAACATGTCAGGCCTTATTTCACACCGATGAAGTATTAATGTACACATTTTTTGCAGCAATCATGTCTGTATCAATGAGTTCAAAAATGTGGAAACCACAAACAAAATATATAATCCGAAAATGGAATATAGACATTTATATTATGAAACACTTCTCTAGTTGGTAAAAGCTCAGAGCAGTTCTATGCTGTATTTCTTAGTGGTTTTGTGATTTGCTGAACTATATACATTGGCCGTCCCACACTTGAGTGAATCAAAAACAATGAAAGAAATGCGTTAGGGTTTATAAAGCCTTAAAGCTACATTCCCACTTTCACATTCTCAAAAAACCTATTTTAAGAACATGCTGTGACAGGGACATTAAAAAGATACTGCCATTATGCGTTTCAGATATGACTATTGAATAATGCAAGCATTAACATGACAAGTTTAGAAGCAGAGCTGAATTTTTCACTTTTGCGTATTCCTTGATACTTTATCGTGCAACTTTAAGGCCTAAATGTGTAAATCTATTAACCATAACTTAAGAAACTTGACAAAGAATGTGTAACATAAAACTAAGTTGAAATACACCTTAAAACAAATGAATTATAATTAGACAACAAACTAATATCTCCAACACCTTCTCTGCCAAGGGTGACTGCAAAACATTTGAAAGCAATGCCTTAAAATATCCCTTTGGCAGTGAAGGGTTTAGGTCTTTACAGCTGGCTCCTCTGTGTAACCATGGGAAGCTGGAATACTGCATGCTGAATCTCAACAGCACTGCTAATAAGCCTGTGATAGGGACAATGAGCAGTAAGGCCCTTTCAAAGCGTGGCTAGACCTGGAAGACAGCCAAGAAAGTGCAAGCTTGCTCTTGGTAATCAGTCACTAGTGGGTGTTTCTATGGTTATCAAGATGCCAAAAACTACAACATAGTGAGTGCAACATACCAGGGAGAACAGGAGGAGGATTATTGAATGTTTCAATCAAGACTCGTAAAACCATTCCTATTAAATTCCCTGTATTGACCCCATTATGGACAGAAGTGGCTGCAACACATTGCAAAGGGGGTAATTTTGCACAGTGCTGCGTACATTGTTGGCGCTATATAACACCAATTATACACACAGGTGAAGTTACATTTCCAGTACGTGCTTGATATTCTTTTCTTTACATCTTTCCTAGTTTTATTGAAAAAAAGTTATCAATGTTGGAAGCACAAACAGCAATGCACTGCAAGGTCACACTAGACAGCGTACGGTTAACCAAATTGGCCAAGCGACTCAGAGAAGTATAGATGTAGCAGACGTTATATATGGAATAAAGCACTGAAAACACGATAATGCAGGTGTGCTTTAAGGAGATGCGCGCATTACCATTGATTTCAAATGGTGCACTCGTTAACATAGCATTAAATATCACTAACTTCATTAGGTGCAATAACATCTGCTACATCAGTATCCCAAAATAAATTACTGTGTTCAGTATGTGAAAAAAAAAACAACAGTTAACTAGTTATTTGCTGGGTAAGAGTCTACATGTATATTCTTTAGAAAGGCTCCACCGGGAACGGAGTCATCGAATAAATAAAGCTGGTGTGACTTTAATAGGAGTGTCTATCCCATTTTACTAAACTATGACTCTTATCCTATCATCTAGCTCAATGTTAGGAGGTCTCCACCTGACTACAGCATCTGTTTCACATTAGTGCTTACTACAATGCAGGTCAACGAGAGCATTACACTGTAAATGAAACAGCTAAGAGGGAAGGATTTTATTCAATGAAAAAAAAGTCCACCCCTCCAAACCTGCATTACTCAAGCAAACCAGAACGCATTTTAGAAGACAACTTATTGAGAGGAGAGATGTCAAACGCAAGTTATGACCACAAATCTCTTCAGGCTATGTTTTTGTTTCAGGAGATATGTCGTGCAGCCTCTCTATGAGGAATCCTCCAGAGCTCGTAAGGTTGTGCAATGGTTAACATTTGTGTCCCATAGAGATTTGTTCTGCCAGTTACATGTATTATACTCTTGCAGCACAGGAGGCGCGAAATTTACCACCCACACCTTTGACAATTTGGGAATCGTATTTGCTCTAATAGTAGTGGAGATCCTCACCAAATACTCACTATTTCCTTCAATAATTTCCTACTTAAGTGTTAAAACTGATATTAATATAATCGCAAACCTCTGCCTATAGTGTAATTCAACATGTATTTCTTCATCTCTTAAGTTTTCTGTTCAATTATTGGTACCCTAAGTACAGCAAAATAAGGCTGAAAATGTGCTGTGGTCTTTTGAATCTCCATTTTTCATAGCCTGGAGCTATAATTGACCCTTGGTGCTTTATCTGCCTTTAGATTCTGAGACAGTAGAGGTACTGTATGTGCTGCAGAAAGGAAGCATTTGACCTTGTATGACAAAAGCATTGGACCAATGATTATGTTAACAGCTGCTTATATTTCTGTCATACAAGTACAAATGCATAGAGAAACACACAAGAACACTTACAAAGTGGCTAATGTACCAAGTTTGACTTAAAAGAAAGGGGATGGATAAAAAAAACTATTTACTTTGTGCATAACTTAGTTTCATACTTCTAATGGTTCCGGCAGTCTCTTACCGTCAATGTGTGCAACACCTTGAACACAGAGGCTAAACCAACACCTGAATCTCAAACCAAGAATATTTGCCATGCATCTATAAATATGCCTTTTACAATAGCATCTATATTTTCTCTAACAATTTCTGCGACATAATTAATCACGGACTGTATAACACGTTCACAAACAAATGTTTTGTTATATGTACAAATCTGAAACTAAAAAAAATGGAGGGATGGCAAGAAACGTATAAGGGAAAATATAGTTGGCAATAGGGGGACTGGAGAGAGTGAAGAGGGACTGCTTTTATAGGTTTGGTGTTACGAAGCCTTATGCCTAAAAAAAAAATATTTAAATGTTAATTTGCAATATCAGACATCTACAAGTTGCGATAGTAAAACTGTGATCCCAGCACTTTTGCCATGAAACGTATTAAAGTCAATGGAAGTTTCAGTGCAAAAATGCCCTCATCAGTACTGTTGCAGTTCTATATATAACCCCTTAATTGGTAAAAAGAAGCATCTTAACACAATCTGATAACATGAAACCAGACAATCCCTCCTAACGTTTGCTTTGGATTCACTTGAATGACCACAAGAAACTGGAAATCATACACTACCAAATTCAGAAATTATGCACATCAAATTTAAGATTAGACATGCACAAGAGAAAAAGCCTTATTTTAATGTAAAAATACATTATTAGTGGGATTAACAAAATAATACATGATATAAACAATGACATAAGCAAATCTTATTTTTCGGCCGCAGTTGACAAGATTGTCAAATAAAAGAAAACGCAAAATATGGCAAACAATTCAGCAGCTGCAATTCCACCTCACATTATCTGCCCATGCTTTTTCCTAAGAGCAGAGTATTTCATACTTAAAATGCAGAGGTATGTCATTACCAGAAAAAAATTACATTATGTTCTCATTTTCAAGTATGTCCTGGGCAGAGTAAAGCTGACAACATTACAATTCAGTTACAAACATGTGACACTGGCAGGGTTCATGTTCTATTTTGTTGCAAGGGCAAAAAATCTATAGATCTCATCAAGCACAAGATAAACAGGTGATCAGCATGATGTCCGGCAGAGCTGCACAGGTATAGCATGCAGCTCTAAAAGCCAGGTGCTCTGCACAAGCTCCGCCCCTCGCTTCCGTGTTTACATCTCTCCTCTTCCCTCCAATTCCATCCGCATTGTGAGCTCACAACTCCCTGCCAATCAAAGCAGCGCTGGGCGCCCATTGGCCCGGCGCCCAGCCGCTCCACCGAACTCTCATAGGCTGGCGCTCGGATTTCGAACCTTCCCCGGGAGACGATTGGCTGGCGGGTGCTGCCCATCACAGCACACTCCAGCCCGTTTGATCTCAGCGCTTCCGCTATAAAAAGGTTTTTTTTTTTTTTTTATGCACGGACAAAAAATAAATAAAATAAAAAATAACCTCATGCATTTTAATATTGTAACGCTTTGAAAGGCCGTGCAACGCGTTGTACAGCAGTAGGTTGCAAGCTCTCCCAGCAGTTAGATAACCTACACAGAATTACGGTACCTAACTAATCCATTTTAATCGCAGATTTGCGCCGAATACCACAAGCAGGCTCCAAATCTATTTCATACAATTTAGCCTTCTACAAATACAGCACTGCAACAGATACTGGTGCAAAAAAAAACAAAACAAAAAAAAAACGAAAATAAAATAAATTGCAAAAGGTCAAATCATGGTTATTTTTTGCATATTTGCCGGAATACTACAAAAGTATTGTATTTTGCACACCCTGACTAGTTAATCCTGCAAATAGCGGGTACCTGCAACAACCGTTACATGCAAGTATAAAAACACAAGAGGCAAACCAAGCCCCCAGACTGCTTGCAAAACTGCCATTGACTGTGATTAAAGGGGAGGCATGGTGAGGGGGACGCGAATGAAAGCGATCGGGGATGTGCAGAGGCAGACAGCGTGGCAGGAGACGTAATGAGAGACAACAATCTCACACACTTCCTGGTTCCCGGGCAGCACATTCACGCACAGCTCTGCATGCAACGCTGTGACTGCAGAGCTGAACACAAGCCCCGGCCGCCCTCCCGCACACACGGGCAGCACAAAGCCCCCGTGCATGTTGCCCAGCCAAGGTGATCACTTCCTGGATTTGCCCTCCAACACTCCGTGCAATTGCCCTGGACGCAAAACGTGCGCAGCAGCAGCAGCATCCCACCCCCTTTCCCATTAAAATGCCAACCCGTACCCTGCAACAGGGCCGGGGCTGGCGTGTGCATGCTCCCTGCCACTTGCACAACTGGCGATCCCTGCTCCCCCCGTCCCATGCACGTGTGTGCGTTTCATTTTACCGGCTCTGATGAGCAAATCGAGCTGGTTGGTGGGTCCCTCATGCAGCGAAGTCGCCATGTTTATCCCGTAGCTTCTGCTTCACATTGAGTCAGAGCAGGAGGAGGAGGAGGAAGCGGAGACAGACACAGAATGCGTGCAGGAGGAGGAGGGACAGCGAGATCCTTCCGCACCCTACAGGAAGCAACACGCTCACCGCGATCCGCCGCCAGCAGCAGACACACCAGAGTGTGCGCTGCACAATCCCTCCGCACACAGGAAGTGCCCCGCTGCTGCACTGACATTACGCGCAGTCACCCGGCAGCAGACCTCGCGCGCACATTAGGGTCTCGGGTCATCACCCCGCGATGTTCCCACCCAGAGTGGGGAAGTGTCTGCTGGAAATGCCAAAGCGCTGCACTGGCTGAATCTCACCTCCGCCCCGCGCCGCCGGGAGACATTCAGCCAGGTCTTGGTTTGTGCATTAACCTGCAATCAGGGAGTAGGGAATAGCCAGAGGGGTACTTACTCCTTTTATGAGGTTTATAGATAAATAAACACGTCGTGGGATTCTCTCCCCCCCCCCCCCCCCCGTCAAATGTTATAATTAATTCCCCTTCCGATTCTGATCCTTTTTTTGAAAAAATAAAATAAAATAATGAAATGGCCAAAAAAAAATGCATATTGGAGTGTGGACACAAGCCCAGGTACAAACAATAAATACAATAAGGAATAAATATGTTGCACACCAGACAACCTCCTCTTTTACTTGGGTATACGAAAGCAACCCATTATGCTAAAATCTATTGAGCTGGGAGATGGATACTACTGTACATGTTGACACCTCCAGTGCAACTGGTTGTTGTTTTTAGCCCCTGATTGCAAGGAGACTTTCAATGAGTGGTTTAATTGGGGTGGTACTGGGGGGTAAAAAGTACCAATATTTAAGTTTTTTAAGCAGTCTTACAATTACAAGAATAGGTTTTATTTAAAAAGACCCACTCACTTTCATTATGGTGCATAAACTCCTGTAACATGACTATTGGTGGTGGAAGGGAGGTTGAAAAACATCCACTGAGACTCCTCTGGCCCTGTGCAGAGATCTGAACTGCTGAGGTCCATTCATAATGTCAGGGAGCTGTGTGGGCTCTGGTCCAGTCATGGCAACTCCTTCACAAGAAGGACTGAAATAAATACATATTTTCAGAAATTCTAGAGGACTTGAAAGCTGCAAAGCGAGTCAAGTTTGTCCACGTTAAAAAATAAAGTCCAGCAGTGAAAGAATTAAAGGATAAATATCGCTTTTTAATTGAATGCAATTTTTTTTATAAATGCAATATACAAATTATGATTGGAATGGCACGCTCTGAGTTAGTAATCTTTGGACTCTGTGTTTGCACAAATAGGTAGACGACTTGTGGATGCACACAGATTAAAATGGGAGGTGCCTTAAAAAATGTAAAAAAAAAAAAAAAACAAGTACTCAAAATATACAGTTTAATTGTATTTCTCATTGACTATGTATATACACACAGAAAGGTAATAGAAATCAGGATACACAGGATTATAGTTCAGATAACTGGATAGGTGCTACTGCCAATAAACTGCTTAAGTGTTATGCATCGATCAAGAGGGCAGGAACGCCAATAGTTGCAAATTGGTGATCATTTATATGCAATAATTTGCTACTATCGAGTGCCTGCCACATATGTACACACCTATTCCATTTATTTAGATCTTTACAGAGTTGACATTTGTTGCTCACCATTTCGGTCTCTCCGAGATACGTATGGAGGCCCACTTTCCTACTTGCTTTAACGAGTTCTTAAGAGTTGTTGCTGGACGTCTTCTCGACTTGTGGCAAAAATATCTCATCTGCAAATTGTCGTTGACTCATGTATTAACTGTTGATTTAGATTCCTTTTTCTTCCCAAACCAATGTCTTGAACAATTCTTCCAATGTTGACGTGAACAGCTTTGGTGACATGGTGTCTCTCTGTGGCACTCCCTTGCTGATCCTGATCTTGCTTGTATCTTCATGTAATCTAACGGTCGATGTGACACTCATAAATGTTTTTTATAACATCGATGTACGCTTTAGCATTTTTCCTTAATATATCTAGTACCGCTGAGGTGTATACAGAATTAAATGCTTTTTCGTAACCTACGAATCCCAAGCTGAGTGGTAGATCATAGTAATTACTTTGGGAAATCCATTGTGTTTTATTCACTGCAAAATTCCACTTGTTCTGTAGACTAGGCAAAATCCAGGGTCTCTTGCGGCTTATTAGTGTGTTCGTAAAAATCTTGTGACTGATTGGTCTGTAGTTCCTGAGGTCTTTGTCTCATTTCTTGTGGCTGTGAATAACTATGGCATTACTCAATTCTAAACGGAATTCATTGCTTTCAAATTTTCTTGTTCAAGCAGCATGAAAATAGTTTTGCAAGCATTTACTCTACTTCTTTCAAGATATCCTTCCCCAGGAGCATTCTTCATGAAATGTATTGCTTTTGCTACTTCTACTGGAAGGACGCATGTTCCAACCTTGGTGGTGTCTTCTCGCTCGTCCTCTGCTGCATTACGCCATGTGTGATCATATGGAGTGTTGAGGACTTATACAATTTCACGTAGAACACTGATAAGTGAACAGTTTTGTTTATACAGTCTTGTTTGAATGCTATGATTTCCCAATAAATCGCTGCTGCTAGGTCGTTGCTTCGTCTACTTTAAGATGTTGTTACCTTCGACAGTCTTTACCATATCACAGTAAAATGTTCTAACATCTTCAGTTTGCGGATGGTCTTCCACAGCTTTGTCTATTCAATTCGTGTGTCTTGGGATTGCTTAAGTTTTTGTCCTCTCCTTAGAAATTGCTGGGTTTCAGCAGATATTTTCGTATCTTTTTTTGTGTCAGAGATTCTTCCATTTCTTCCAGGGCTTTAAACTTGATATACATAGTGGGGAAGAGGGGGGAGGGGGAAGAGGGGGGAGGGGGAGGGAGAAGAGAACCCCTGTTCAACTAGTGCCGTATGGGTAGAAAATATTGGTGCAGTGTGTGGGGCTTCTGCCGGTATACAGTATATTGATATATGGTAAACCTAAGAAAAAGAACCCGGCTATTTAGAGCACTTAGGAGACCCAAAGTAATGGGTGATAATGTAATGGGTGTGTAGTTATTAAAACTCAATTTTTAATGGTAATTAAATTAAAATAAGGTGGTACATATAAATGACGAACTAAATACTAAAAATATTACCCAGGTGGGCTGAGTGCCAGTATGTAACTTGGCAGAGGTTAATTACTTCAGAGTGTATGTGCCAACGTATCAAAGCCCCAAACAAAGGTGTGTGTGTTTGAGGGGTTAATCAATTGCTCCTGTATTGATGTGCATATAAGCCCATCAGATTTCTTTTGGCTGCACTGAATGGCCCCTGAAGATACACAAACGAGTTGTGTGGATGGTAGTATATTAAATTGAAAGGTATCATTTCATGATCATTATCTGTGCTCAGGCTTTAGCTTAAATCAAAAACGGGAGATTCCCTGTTGTAGTCTCAGAGATCAATTAGTACAGGTTGGGAAGTGTGTTACATACAGACGGCTAGTATGTAGCAATAGCTGTATTTACACACTCTCCCCCATACTACACTCCCCCATGCCTCTTAGCACTGGTATTGCAACAAAAATAGCCCCCATAAGCAACTTAATTTTGAAAGAAAGATCTGTTCCTGCTTAGTATAGCTGGGAACGTGGCGGGTTTAGTCAGGGTTTGTTACACCATGTTACTATCCATGTGCCTCTGTATATGCAGCGTTCTCATAGCCGGTATCCTGCTTATTAGGAGAGAGGATCTGTGTACGCAGAGTGTAAACTGACAATGTAATGTGGTGTTACGGACCACTAGCCTCATTACACGGGGCCGTAAATAAGCCGACATATGTAGATACAATATTTTTTTGCCTAGTCAGGTTGTAAAGCGCATAGTGCTGGCTTGCTAGCCACTGGTCTCGGAACACGCAACAGAAAGTCATTTACCCTCCCAGTTCCTGTGTAGTCTGGATAAAAAACGCCTGAGCCTACGATCGTTTAGCACGCTTTGTCAAGGCTTCTATTGGTCGTGGCCCCGTGTAATGAGGCTAGTGGTCTGTAACACCACATTACATTGTCAGTTTACAATCTGCGTAGACAGATCCTCTCTCCTTCTAATAAGCAGGATACCGGCTATGAGAACGCTGCATATACAGAGGCACATGGATAGTAACATGGTGTAACAAACCCTGACTAAACCCGCCACGTTCCCAGCTATACTAAGCAGGAACAGATCTTTCATTCAAAATTAAGTTGCTTATGGGGGCTATTTTTGTTGCAATACCAGTGCTAAGAGGCATGGGGGAGTGTAGTATGGGAGAGAGTGTGTAAATACAGCTATTGCTACATACTAGCCGTCTGTATGCTACTTTGTAACACACTTCCCAACATGTACTAATTGATCTCAGACTACAACACGGAATCTCCCGTTTTTGATTTAAGCTAAAGCCTGAGCACAGATAATGATCATGAAATGATACCTTTCAATTTAATATACTACCATCCACACAACTCGTTTGTGTGTATCTTCAGGGGCCATTCTGTGCAGCCAAAAGAAATCTGATGGGCTTATATGCACATCAATACAGGAGCAATTGATTAACCCCTCAAACACATACACCTTTGTTTGGGGCTTCGACACATTGGCACATACACCCTAATGAGGTAATTAACCTTTGTTTGCAACTGATTGCAAAGTTACATACTGGCACTCAGCCCACCTGGGTAACGTTTTTAGTATTTAGTCATTTATATGTACCACCTTATTTTAATTTAATTACCATAAAAAAATGTTTTAATAACTACACACTTATCCACTAGTTGGGGTCTCTAAGTGCTCTAAATAGCCGGGTTCTGGAGCTTTAAAACTATAATCTTCAGATGTTCTGCATAATTGTTGGTTAACATGTTCCTATGCATTTCGAGAAAGCTGAAGCGATTTTTCAGCTCGAGTTGAAGTTCTCTGCTGCAGTTCTTTAAGTTATTGATGTTGATCGTTTGTCTTTTTAACCAGTTTTCTTCTTTCCACCTTCGCGTTCAGATGTAATTTATAGTTAACCAAATCGGTGATCACTACTTGGCAAAACAATTAAGGACTGTGCAGTCTTCAATCATGTGTTTCTTGTTAATTTCATTCTTGATTCCATGTCCATTTTCTATTTGGATTCTTCTTGAATGAATTCATGATGCAGAATTTTCACACTCTGCAAATTCTACCAATCTGTCTCCACGTTCATTCCTCTTAGCATAACCATACTTACCAACTGATGCTTCAACTTTCTGCTGGGCATGAATATTTGCATTGAAATCTCCCACAACATAATCTTGATGATTATTTCTTTTGTTGCAAAGTTGGTTGAATTAAAGGTACTTTAATTCTACTTCATTCTCTGTGTGACTTGATGTTGGGGCATACACAGATTTGAAGCCTGTATCGCTTTGTCAACTGAATGACTGCTCCTTCAGATGAGGTGTCATAATCGACTATGTTGTTTCTACATATCTTGTTAATGATGAAGCCTACTCCACTGATTCTTCAATATTCTGTACCTCTAATAGAATTGGTGTCCACTTTTAAGCTTAATGTGGTCTTTATCGTTTTTCTAACTTCACTAACTCCAACAATATCCCATATAATCTTTTCAAGTTCCTCTTCCAGTTCTTGCAGTGATGCTTCACTAGTTAGAGTCCGGGAGTTGTTGATAGCCAGGTTTAGGTTTGAATGATTTCTTTTGTTTAACCTTCGGGGATTCGTCGCACCTTCTGCCTTCGTACCTTCTTCCTTAACGCTGCCAAGCTCGGGGACATTCCAGCCTCCTGAGATTGAGGGCCATTTCTTTTTGGTGTGTTCCATACTTGGGGGGGAGGGTGGGTTGAGGCCTCATTTACATGTTTTCAAGTAACTTTCACACTTTAGGCGGGTATATTGTTCAAGCTTTCATAGTATGGTTAAACGCATCATGAACACTCATTGCCACCTTCCTGCCACTTTGAGGCAGTGAGATAAGCATGAGGGACGGAGATATATTAACCCTTTAAGTGGTGCCCTTGAGTACTTAAGGACAAGAAAGTTACGCTGTATAGCGTATCAGTTACGCCATAGGAGGGGGAGAATCTTTAAGATCATCTCCAAAAATATGAAAGGTTACAGTGTGTTGCCTTCTCCTTTTGATACTAAAAGTGCGTACGTCAGCCTTTAGATACTGGGTCAGTGAGTCCATCTGTGAAATCCCACAATGCCCGATTGATCATTTAATGTCCCAATTCAATATACGATTAAGTTGACTAGCTTTAAAGATATCAAGACATCCAAAAAGTATGGTATGTAAAGTAGTATTTTTCTACTTAATAAAAATATGCCTTACTAAAATCAGACTGGCATAAACATTTTTATTAATGCATTTAATTTGTAAAACTAATCTTAACTAGGTTCTTATTGTAGTATCATTCATGTATTTCAGATGTTCTATGACTTTGTAAGACATTCACATAGTCTCAGATCCCTGACAGCAACCTAATAAATGTCCTTGGGGGTGGGCTCTATACCCCAGAGAGATGATGGGATTTTGTGGCAGCAGACCACACTATTTCAAAACTTCAGGTGAGAATAACAGTCTGCAAACATCCCAAGACCTGACAAACCTCCCCAATACTAGCTCCACCCCCAGAGGTAATGTCAGAGATTTATAACGAAGCCAATAGAGAGACAGACACCAGGGGATTCTGGGAACTCAGAGTGACTCCCCCAACTCCATACCCCTGACTACACTGACTTGTAGGTCAGGTCAGTAAATAGAGTGTCAGGCAGCATTTGAGGGGTTAAAAAGAAAGTTTTCCCCACCATGCAGCAGCACCCCTCAGCAGCAAATAGCTAATTAGTACTGCAGTTTTAAAAGATGCCTTTGTTCTCTGGGGAAAAAAAATTGTCAGCTCCTTGTGACTTTAGCAAAGTCACTTTACCTGTGTCCCAGACACCACGCATTAAATTATACATTCATTGCACTGTGCCCTGCAAATTGTTAAGTATAGAATACACTGTTAGGCCATATTACAAATACAGATTAGAAAATTTAAGAGTAAAAACTGCACATATAGACCATAGGCTTTTGAGAGGCCTTCTGCTTTACATTTATATATTGTGAAATATATACGTATGTTTGCACGTGTGCTTTTAAACAAACAAATACAAAGAGCTCAACAGATCAGGTTAAATATGTTAACTAGGTGAATAAAGCGGTGATTGGGTGAGAGAAGCTTATTCCAGAAGTTGAAAAAGTCGTGAGTATCCTAAAGGCAGCACTGCCTAGGCTGCAACTCACAATTTATACTCACAGCCCACTCTGGCAGAGGTGATCACAAGTTCCCACACATACAAATACGACTACTGTTATTTTTTCATCCTGGTGACATTAAATAAAGGAGGTGGCATGGACATTGTTAGAGGAAAAAGCAGTGCGACGGGCAACAGAACTCTAGAAGATATAGGCTGATAACTTCAATCATCCACAAGATGTCAGGCCGGTTCTGTGCAGAGATAAAATGCACTACTTTATTAATGAAATACTTTTATATACTATGCAGTGCTATTCCAAAAAATACTTTCCAGCCCTACCTAGCACGGGAACATACGCACACACAGAAGGAGAGAGCGCACACTATAAGGTCAGGGACAGATGAACGATTTAATCACAGTACTAATGACTAGCAAAACACTCAAATGTTAAAATACATATAGGGAAAGAGGGAGAGACCAGGGATAGCACAGGGATAAAAGTCCAGATATTGTAACCATACAGTATGTGAGGAATGACTTCAATCCAAAAAAGTTCCACAAAACTGTGTTTCAAGACAGTGTGAAAATGTGGAGGATAATATGCTGTACTGATGGTGAAAATGCCAGCGTCTACTCCACTCAGATCGCCGACTAGCCTGTGCAGGGAGAAAGCTTGGAAAACACACAGATACCCAGCAAGCTCTGAAAAGCCCCAACAATTAACGCACAATATATATGTGTGTGTGTGTGTGTCTCAAAAATATTCCTTTTGGGTGTAGCTAAATGTATACAACAATAAACAAAGAAGCCCAAAGCTACATCCAATATGACAAAAATACACAGTGAAATAACCATATATTCTCTTGAAAAGGGTCATTTAGTTAAACCCTTTGGCCAAAGCGTTTTAAGCCTGCTGCCACATCAAGGCATGATCATTAGCAGGTCCTAACACTGCCAGAGTTAAAACTATTATTTACCTCTATAATTAGAGGAACAATGATCAACATTGGATCTGTCACAACCCAGCAAAATGAAACTGAGCGGCTAACTTGGAAAGTGGGGAGGGGTAAGCTTAAATCCTGGGGGGAGGAGGCACTAACCTCCAAAAACCGCTGAGACCAGCTGGGCAAGGTTAATAAACACACAGATACCCAGCAAGTTCTGAAAAATCTCAACAATCAATATATATATATATATATATATATATATATAGTGTCAAAAGGAGTGCTTCTGGGTGTGGCTAAATGTATACAACAAAAAAGCCCATGTATACATTTAGCCATGCCCAGTAGCACTAAGTGTCAAAAGGAGTGCTTCTGGGCGTGGCTAAATGTATACATGGGCTTCTTTGTTTTTTGTATACATTTAGCCACGCACAAAAGCACTCCTTTTCACACACACACACACACACACACACACACACACACACACACACACACACACTTTGTGTGGTAATTGTTGGGATTTTTCAGAGCTTGCTGGGTATCTGTGTGTTTATTAACCTTGCCCAGCTGGTCTCAGCTGTTTTTGGAGGTTAGTGGCTCCCCCCCCCCCCGCAGGGTTTAAGCTCACCCCTCCCCACTTTACAAGTTGGCGGGTCAGTTTCATTTTGCTGGGTTGTGACATATATAATATTGATCATTCTTCCTCTAATTATAGAGGTAAATACGAATTTTAACTTGGGTATTGTTAGGACCTGGGAATGATCACGCCTTGATGTGGCAGCAGGCTTAAAACGCTTTGGCCAAAGGGTTAAACTAAATTACCCTTTTTCAAGAGAATATATAGTTATTTCACTGTGTATTTTTGTCATATTGGATGTAGCTTTGGGCTGCTTTGTTTTTTGTTGTATACAGAATGCTTGGAAACAAGAAGGGCACGCAAGTTTCACAGGGTAGCGAATAATGAAGGCAGATGGATAATTAGCTTTGCATCCGCCGTGTGAACAATCGTGTGATTGTTACTCTGTCGCCTCAGGTTCCACACAATCCACTGCTGATGAGGGTAAGTGAATGTAGCAAGAGGTTCCTGCAGTAATGAATTGCTACAATGTAGCTATGTGAGCTGTATAAAACATCAGATAGGAAAACTTTTGAAAGCAGCAGTAGAAGACTGATCCAAGTCTCAGCTAATAGCACTGTATCGTCTGTGACGTGGATCCAACTAGTTTCGTCACGCCATCAGGTGATTTAATCAGGGATTAGCTAAAGGGGATTTAGGACCATTTAAATAATGTCCCAAAATACCTACACCTGTATGGTGTGAATATGATGTCCAGACACTTCTCTTCTCAACACAATAAAGACCCGAGTTCACTTAAAATGATGGGGCTTGAACTGACACCTGCCACACTGCTAGGTGGTGATAGATTTGTCTCTTTGTAGAAAAGAATCCTACCAGATGTATAACCTTAGCTCCTGACTGTCTCAATGAATGTCTAGACACCAGCACTTTGGTTAGGAGATTTGTCATATCAGTGTCTATTCTTAATCAGAGTTTCCCCTCCCTCTCACTGGTTTTACTAATTTAGGCTATGTTATACCTTTTTAAAAGGTTTTATAATACAACAATTTCAATAACTATTCATTATTAATCTCTAATATTTTTAATAGTGAGTTTTAGAAATTGGTTATCATTTTAGAAGGGATTTAATGTATCTATGATTTTGATTATTTTATTATATATAGTTAGGTCCGGAAATAATTGGACACTGACACAATTTTCATAATTTTGGCTCTGTACGCCACCACAATGGATTTGAAATGAAACAACCGAGATGCAATAGAAGTGCAGGCTTTCAGTTTTAATTCAAGGGGTTGAACAAAAATATTGTATGACAGGTTTAGAAATTGCAACCATTTTTATACACAGTCCCCTTATTTCAGGGGCTCAAATGTAATTGGACAAATTAACACATTCATAAATAAAATGTTCATTTTTAATACTTTGTCGAGAATCCTTTACAGACAAGGACTGCTTGAAGTCTGGAACGCATGGACATCACCAAACGCTGGGTTTCCTCCTTTGTGATGCTTTGCCAGGCCTTTTCTGTAGCTGTCTTCAGTTGTTTGTTCGTGGGTCTTTCTGCCTTAAGTTTTGTCTTCAGCAAGTGAAATGAATGCTCGATCGGGTTGAGATCAGATGATTGACTTGGCCATTGCAGAATATTCCACTTCTTTGCCTTAAAAAAAACTCCTGGGTTGCTTTTGCAGTATGTTTTGGGTCATTGTCCATCTGTAAAGTGAAGCGCCGTCCAATCAACTTCGCTGAATTTGGCTGAATCTGAGCAGACAATATATCCCTATACACTTCAGAATTCATCCGGCTGCTTCTGTCTTTTGTCACATCATCAATAAACACTAGTGACCCAGTGCCATTGTAAGCCATGCATGCCCATGCCATCACACTGCCTCCACCGTGTTTTACAGATGATGTGGTATGCTTCGGATCATGAGCCGTTCCAAGCCTTCTCCAAACTGTTTTCTTCCCATCATTCTGGTACAGGTTGATCTTAGTTTCATATGTCCAAAGAATGCTGTTCCAGAACAGGGCTGGCTTTTTTAGATATTGTTTGGCAAAGTCTAATCTGGCCTTTCTATTCTTGAGGCTTATGAATGGTTTGCACCTTGTGGTGAACCCTCTGTATGTGCTCTCGTGAAGTCTTCTCTTTATGGTACACTTGGATAATGATATGCCTACCTCCTGGAGAGTGTTCTTTACTTGGCTGGATGTTGTGAAGGGGTTTTTCTTTACCATGGAAAGGATCCTACGATCATCCACCACTGTTGTCTTCTGTGGACGTCCAGGCCTTTTTGTGTTGCAGAGCTCACCAGTGCGTTCTTTTCTTCTCAATGTACCAAACTGTCGATTTGGCCACTCCTAATGTTCCTGCTATCTCTCTGATGGATTTTCTTTTTTTTTGCAGCCTAAGGATGCCCTGTTTCACTTGCATTGAGAGCTCCTTAGACCGCATGTTGTGAGTTCACAGCAACAGCTTCCAAATGCGAATGCCACACCTGGAATCAACTCCAGACCTTTTACCTGCTTAATTGATGATGAAATAACGAAGGAATAGCCCACACCTGTCCATGAAACAGCTTTTGAGTCAATTGTCCAATTACTTTTGGTCCCTTGAAAAAGAGGGGGCTACATATTAAAGAGATGT